>NW_020454416.1:1522019-1621081 GCF_003342845.1 Nothoprocta perdicaria
CGGGTAACGGCCGCCCGGGCACGGCGGCTGCGCGGCGGCTCGTCCCGCCCTGGGCGCGGGGCAGCGGGTCGTTGTCCGCAGCTGCCTGCGGTGGGAGGCTCCGGGGCGGGGGATCTGCGAGTACCAGCGCGCGCCCGGCTGCGCCGAGGGGCTTGCTCTGGAGCCCCACGCGCTGCCCAACCGCCCCGGCCTCCCTTCCTGGATGGATTTCCCCCACATCCCCCTCCCTGCCTGTTTCTTGCACACTGAACTCCAACTCTCCCCGGAAAACATAACCCCTGCTGAGTTGTAGCACGCGTTTCAATGGTAGATACTGACCTTTTGAACAGGAAAGGTGTCCTGCCCGTAGGGCTGCATCAGCTGAGGTGACAAGTGAATTTAATAAATTTTGAACCGACTGCTGAATCCTCAAGTCTTTTTTTTTTTCTTTTTTTGTTCATTTGCCTCTTTGTTTCCTTGTGCTCGCCCATCTGCCTCCAGCCATCTGCTCTCTCCTGCCTGCGAGCTCCCAAGGAAAGGGCTGAGCTCGCTTGGCACCCCTAGGTCCTACACCAGTCGCCGTAAGGATGGGTTAGCCCTCCCAAAGCCATGTGATTCCTTGGAGTGCACTGTTTCACAGTCCCAATCCTGCCCACAGTCAGGCCCTGTCCACCTGGCAGCACACAGTGTGTCCCTGTGAGCCTGCTGCCGTGCTGCTCGCATGTCCCAAAACTTGGGAAGGCAGGGGAGCAAAGCAACCCAGGCAGCTCCATAGGCGAAAATTCAGGCATCCTTTACTGCCATGCCTAGCCACTAGTTTTGCCGATCTGAACTTTCAGCTTAAATTGCCACATCTTGTGGTGGATTTAATTTTGCCATGTCTTGCGATCGATTTGGTTTGCAGTGTAGAAGCCCTTGCCACCATTCTCTCAAAGACCATATGTAAAATCGTAGTAGAAAAATGAGAAGTGTGATTTTAACTGATGGCTTCATAAGAAGACACATTCACCTGGGTGAATTTATAGAAACAACAGAAAACAAAGTACTTAGTTTTAAATAAGCATAAAAGATCACACACACAAGTTGGACCCATTTAACCAACATAAGTAACTATCGTAGCTTCAGTTCTGTAGACAAGCAACATGGAAAGAGAGTTCATTCACAGGAGAGAGTTAAATGCACATGGCCATGGGCCAGACGGGAATTTCTGGGAGCAGAAAGGCAATTCAGCTTCCAGCATCTTTTAGGCACCTCTGTGTATGCTGATTTTACGATTACAGGGTTATATGTGATCCGTGATGAGGAAGCCTTACTTCCAGCAACTGTTCACAGATCACCAACTCTGAGACCATCACTTCACAATTACTAATAGTAAAATAACTATATTTTACTAATAGTAAAAAAAAAAAAAATAACCTGATGATTTTTAAGATTTTAAACACTACCAGAAGTATCAAGAGATTCTTCAGGCCCTCAGCTATGACCACATTAATTTGTAAATGTACAACTGCTTTAACATGCGGGGTGGGGATTCCTGGCCTGGGGTTAGACAGGCAAAATGCTAACATCTTGTACCTGACACTTGGGAAATGCCACATCCTGGGCTGTAAGGTGCTGTCCCCGTTCACTACTGATGCCTGACTGAATTTAAATCTGATAAAATGCTGATATGCTTGTCCCTATTTCACAGATGGGCAAACTGATACACAGACAGTAAATGAGTTGACTACAGTCATCTAGTGAGTCAGAGGCAGAACTGAGTGCGTCAGGTTTGCTGCCTGCGCCTCTAACCACCAGCTCACGTTCCCACCTCCAGGGCTATTAAGTCATGTTTATCTCCCTTGTTCTTATTCATATTGGTGTCACCTCTTAACTGCTGTGGTTTCAAGTTTCACACACTCCTGACAAAAATAACTTTCGGCCTTTATTTATATTGGCAAAAAGAAAAATCATTCCCATGAAATCCTTTTCTAAACAGTGTTATCATCAACATATTGCCTATTTTTATTTCCTTTAGTTTGCATTAATATCAGATATCAAAGCCACGTACAAAGACAAAAAAAAAAAAAAAAAAAAAGTGCTGTGGACATTTATAACAAGTTTGAAAGCTTTCATACAGACAAGAGTTTAAATATGCTCCTGGAGAAGCCCTGGTTTTAGCTGCTTAGCACATAAAAATATCTGCTGTGCCTGTGCAGTTTCTCAGACAGTTGGGCACATGTCAGCCACATCTTCAAACTGCAACCTGAGCAAGACGACATGAAAAGTAGTGTCTTGTGGTTCACCTGTTATTTCCAGATAAAACCAATAAAAGCAATGTAATGTTTACAAGAAACTATAATTTTCTGGACAGCTGATATAATTTTGGGGGAAAAAAAAAACAGAAGATGGGAAAACTTTCAGAAAACATGCATGCCTGAAGGCCCATTTCCAGGACTTGAAGAAAGGCACGGTCCTGAAAACTTGCCTGTGTCTCTCAAAGGATCAGCCCATCCGACGGGAGATCCTACCTTTCCCGCAAGCCTTTCCTGGGAAAGTCTACGCTTCCCTCCAGTGGCTGAAACTAAGATCGCAGCCCCACGTGGGAAGTGCGGGCTTCATCGACTCCTCACGGGAAGGGCGAGGATCAGAAGTGGCTCCCTGGGGAGAAGAAGGGGCAAATGCAGCAGGACCTGGGCCAGCCTTGCTGGCAGACAGCAGTAGAGGTGGAGAGCAAGTGCTTTACCCACGACCAGCCCCCAAGCACAAACAGGCCGTGCACCCAGCTGCGTTTTAGCTGATGCCTCTTTGCTGCTCGATAAGCTAAGAAGGTAGGTTAGTGCCTTACACTCACGTCCCATTTTAAGACAGACACAACAAAAACGAATTAACCAACTGCAAAGTTACTGCATGCAAGAGGAGAATGAGATTCCTGTGCCAGGTTACGTGAAATGAAAGAAATCCTTGCAGTAGGTGGGAGCTGTTTATTTTTCAGATTAAATTTCATAGGCTATTTGCCAAATTCCTCTATGCAAGACTTGGAGACTTTTTGACCTAAGCTCTGGATATCTGCTCAATGAATGCCACATGAAAAATGATGCAGCAATCTGTTTTTACTTCCCAAACCCAGCTTCTGATTTTTAAGATGATAATGTGGTTAGCTATTAAGATATAAAGTGACAGAAACTATGCCTCAGCCATCCCCTACCCCACATGTCTTGCTCACAATCTGTGGATCAGCATGTGCAGAAATGATTTTTCTGTTTCTCAGTCCCCCAACCAGCTCAGCTGTTAGCACCCCATTGCATAACTCCTGAAGAATCCAGATGCTGGGAAAAGTTCATGACTTGGAAGGGGCATCTAAAGCTTCTAGAGAAACACAAGAACAACCATGTGGATTTTAAGCCATGGAATATAAAGTCTGTCTGGACACAGATTCTAAGGATATGAGAGGGGGGATACAGATCCTCACCCAGGAGGGAGGTGCTGTGTTTTGGCAGAAGTGTGTTTGTATTGGACTAAGGTATCAAACGAACAGTAAACTATGGAGGTCCCCTCGTGGCTGAAATTAAAATTACATTTCTAAACTTCCTCAACAGAGGTACCTTGAACTACTCAGGTACTCATTTGCACTAGGGGAGGTGACAGTGGACAGGATGGCTCAAGCACAAGGAGGTGCCATTGCTTCCTAGGAAAAGGGCCTGCAGAGCTCTGGGACTGTAACGGGAGAACCATGACAGTGAGCAAAGACACAAGGGGAATAAAGGGGAGAAGGAAGGTGCTCACACAGAACCTCTGCTACTAACATGAGCCACAGTGGCCTGCTAGCATGGGGTATGGGGAAGAGGTCGAGAGAGAGGAGGTCACAAATGAGAGGAAAGCAGTGGGGAGAAAGGTCACTTTTCTGCCACATTCATCGCACCCTTTGCTGCTTTTCACTGTGAAAGGGGAAGAGTAAGGCCAGCTCTTTCCGCTTTTCTCTAGCCCATCAGCAGGACTTGCCTCCCTGCTTCTCTCACACTGGCCTTGGGGACAATATACCCAGTATACTTGGTGGAATAAAGAGGAGCACAGTGGGAGGAAAAGGAGTGTGGAATAGCATAAAAAGAAGGATACAATGCAGGCAGACTGCTTCTATGGTTTAATTTTACCAGTTCACCTTGCAACCTAACGGTTAACTTGAAGAAGAATTGTAAATTATTCCTTATCAGATGAGATTAAAATGTATCTCAGCAAGAAGCTATATCACTTTTAATAAGTCAGAAAGTATAAATTATATATAAAAAATTAATTACGGAGAAAATGAAAAGACTGAAATAGCATAACTAGTTTAGATTTCGGCAAAGATTAAAGCAGAATCTAATGCTTTCCATACAAAGCATCACTAGTAGTGTTTATTCCAGCAAAGGATATGTCATAATTTAAATGACCTTAATGATGGTTATTTTTAGACAAATGTGATTGTTTATACCCCACATATATTATTTTATATATATAAATATATAAGTTTATACCCAGCTGTCACAGATCTGTATTCCTTATTTACAGGGAAAATTACTGGAGAATTCTTACAACTTCTTCCTGAGCCACAGTGCGCTCTGCCAGTTCGCTTTACAGTGCTGCACTGAAAGTCAAAAATATCCTGCACAATCATAGGAACACCCTTGAAACAATGATGATGCCATTTGAACATATCTTCAGGAAAAAAAAAAAAAAAAAGGCAATCAGGAATAATTACTAAGCAATAAAGAGGCAATTTCTGTTTTTGTGTAAGGATCGATTTTGTGCTTAGAATGTTTTCAAGGCTTTTCTAGGCACATAGGTGCTCTTTAGCATGACCTAGCTGTAAATTAGTGCCAGCCTGCCTTTAGCAATGTTTGTTTTGTCCTGCATGTGCATGCTGGTCACACATTTGTCCTTGTTTTGCAGGCTGGTATGAGGAAGAAATTGGCAGGGATTTTTATTCACAAGACTTAGTTACTCAGTTGTATGTCACATGGAATCTGCTGAGTTGCAGAACAAAAATAGAAATATAGGCTAGAATAAAAATAAAAAGGGTTTGCAAAAATATTCAGGAGGCTTCCCCTTTTTTTTAACCAGAAAGCTAAGTATTTACATGCTTCTCAATTGCTCAACAGCAGTTGCACTTGATTTCTTTACTTGAAGGAAACTCTTTACTTGAAGAATTAGGAAGCAGCAAGAGAAAGGCATTGCCAAATGCACTGCCCGCGTCAACTGCTCTGCCCACGTCAACTTGGTGCCTCCTTACGCAGCGGTGGGGAACGGGCGGCGCCGCTCGCGGGGTGCAGGGTGCCGGGGTGCAGGTGCCCGTGGCGGCGCGGGCGGTTTCAGCACTGGGGACAGCTCCTGCTCCCACGCCACCCACCTGGCGTGGGAATCCGCCGCCCGCTCCGAGTGCAACTTTCCGATGCCCCTCTCTAAGCTGCAGCCAGCTTTCCTGCGTTGTGCCCGTCCGCCCGAGGCTATTGGTACCGAGGCAGTGTTTAAACCAAAACAAAGCTTAGTTACTGGTGCTGAGTTATGTTACTGGGTTCTGCTACTCTCCAGAACGGAGCTCTCACATTCTGTTGTAACCTGAAGTCCCAGTTACACTACTGCTATTGCTAATGTCTGTGAATTGCTTTTTTGACAGTAAAAAGACAAAATTCATTTTTAAATTGCAGTAGCTGAATACAAGCCATCCTCTTACACATTCTTTAACATTCAAACTTGCCTCGGGTTGTTTTCTAAAATACTTCACAGTGAAATGAGTCCTCCTTTTTGAGCCACTAACCTTAATATTTAGAATAACAAGAGCTCCAGAGCTCTTAAAGACATGCTCAGCAATTTTTATCCTGTTCTCCTTCCTTACTTCCCCTTAATGCTAAAATGAATACTACAAAAATCACAAGCTAAGTATCAGACATATTATCTGCTAACCAGGCACCCTATAATAGATGAATTTAAATTAACATGTCACAAGCTTACACAGGCAAGAAGCAGGGATTCAGATAGGCTGAGCTTGCAGTAGGTCTAATTCACTGACAATTTACTCAAGGAACTGGGAGCAACAGTGTGTGCAAGGCAGGAAAACACCCCTACATAGCATATAGTACTAGAACGCTTCCTTTCTCAGACAGAACTAAGGATATCCTTAAGGATATGAAAAGAAGGGCAGGGTACCTGACCAACAATATTGGACTTTCTAAAGAAGTACTACATGGACCAAGGTCCATGCAGTGCAAGAGTATCTGTGTGGCCATCACCAAAGAAACAATTATATCCTCAAAAGTCAAATCTTGACTTTATATCTGGCTTACGCTTAGTTTACTGCTTCAGACAAAAATCTTGATTATCTTTTCTATACTCCACTACTTTCATTTTCAGACTGCTACTTCCTGATCTGCCTCATCTCTTGCAGCTTACAGCAGAACATAAGCTGAAAAATAGAACTGGAAGCAGAACATCTTCACAACACTGGCTTTTAGGGAAGAGGGATGCAACCTCCACTTATTCACTAGCAAACATGTTGCAGTGAATAATTTCCAACTAATGTCTTCATTTCACCTCTGAGATCAACAAACAAAATAAAATTTAGAAGATCTCTTGTATCTGCAAAGGATATGTTTGCTACAGACTACTCCACAGGAATGAGCCTGACCCCAGAGGCTCTGCTGACATGAGTAGTCTCACTGGTCATGGTTACATCATTCTGTTGGATTCCTCACCAGCACTACCTCCATGAACAGGCTGTCAGGGCTGACACAACCATCCAAGTTTGTAACGCAGACCCTTAGGGCACCTCAGCATCGCTGACCTGTGTCCACACTCCTCTCCACTCACTCTGTTTTCAAGCACACTGCCTGCTACACCACCTCACAGCACCCTGGCACAGGCCTGCCAGCCCTCAGCACCTCCCCAGCTTGTTTGCACTGAACAGATCCCCCAGTCCTACCATAACAGGACATTATCTAGAGATACTTTATATGAAGAGACTATAAACCTTATAGAGACATAAAGGCCCCCATCCGTTGCCACCTTCCCTCACTTGCATTTATCTCCTTGCACTGACCTGTTGTGGTAAGTCACAATTCATGAAAGTGGGAAGGTCTGAGAAGAAGTTCCTGTTCAGAAACAATCCTAATACCTGAGTCCTGACATGTAAAAGTGACTTGGTTTTGCAACCCTGTACAGACAGCCAAGGCTATGCATGAAACACAGCAAACACATTCTCCTTTGTTCTGGTCACCATTGGCACATTAAGCAAGGCAGTCACGTACACATGTCAGTTATTTTTCAATAACCAGGAATTTCTGCAGAAAGCCCTGTTGTTTTTTTGTGTAAGTCCAAAACGAAGCCTCATTCATGTGGGCACATGTCCAAGAGTCTGTCTTGCCTGCAGGTTATTGACCTGCACTGCAGAAAGTCTGATTTTGCAAGCTTATATATGAGTAATTTGTTTGATCTATCCAAAGTGAATCATGAGAATATTGAGATACAGAAAGTACCCTGTTACCAGAGAGTAATGGTGACCTTGTTCATTATTTTGGAAGAAAATGAAAGATATGACATTTTTGCTACATACATTGTTTAACTTTTTTTTTTCTTCATTTCAGAACAAGATGAAGCTCTTCTGATAATTATCTTTGATAAGATACAATCGAGTGATGTTAACCTTGTAACCCGAATGATGCCAACCAGGAAAGGATGACATAACCATTAACATTTTGCAAACAACCAGAATAGACAGTCTAGTGTACTAAATGTTGCAAGAGTGGACCAGTATAAAAAGTAAATAAAAATACTATGTAAAAAGTTGTGTTCAAGAACTGGTTATTCCAAGCTTTCTCTATGGTAATGTGTATGGTGTTCGATTACTTTTTTTTTTTCAAACTACTCTGAAAATTAAGCACCTAACAGGCTGAATAGAAAACAGTAATTTCTAATTTCAGCATTAAAGAAATGTATTTCTCTTGATTTCTGCTGAATGGAGTCCCTGAGAAAATCCACTTTCCCTAGGGCCACGGACCTGCATTTGTCATTTGTTCAGATCAGAATTTAAATTGTTTTGTCTACTTTGATAAACTTCGGGATTTCCTATACAATTCTCCCAGTGAATCTCTTCAACCTTGTTTATGACCACAAACTGACCAGTACCCTGGTGCAAAAGCTACTGCTACCGTACCTGTGTGTTGACTTCACACTGAGCACTTCTCTTCCGTGTTTAGGCCATTGCTAAGGGTGCAAAGAGTTCTCCTCAGTAACATAAACCAGGATTGCAGATCACTCGCTTGGGCTTTTGATTTTGTTTCTCTCCAAGGCAGCAGATCTCTGGAAAAAAAAATAAAAAAGGAGAGAGAGAGAGAGAGAGACCACTGCCTTTCCTCATCAGGAAGTGTGTTACTATTTTATAACCCAGCAGTGCTCGTTTTTTCAGTAAATTCTTTTCAATTCTCTGATAGAATAGGCATCTCACTAACAAAGAATATCTCTAGCCTCTTGAACTCATGGTGTTTTCTAATAATTCATCCACACGTTTGGTTTCGATGTTGCACAGTTTGTCCGAATGAACAGTAACAACAACATAGCCCTGAAAAAGTAGACTCTCTGGCTCAAAACCAACCAACCAACCCACCTCAAAAAACCCCACTGTAAATGTGGTCTTTATTATGACAAAAAAAAACAGCAAAAGCAAACAAAAAAAATGTTAAGAGTATTTTATTTGTGTGCTCAATACATTATTTGCCTCAGCAAGTACAATTTTACAAGGCCACGTGATGACCAGACAGAAAGCAAAGAAATAACCACATCCTCTTTGAAACTACAAGGAAAGGATCTTTGCTTCCCCAGTGGGGCTTTTATCAACCTGAGGAAACACTCTGTTTTTAGTTTGATTAGCTTTTTCGGTTGGAAAGGGTGATTATTAATTAATTATATTTACCACCTAGATATTTCTCCCCCAGTATATCAGCTAGAGGAATAGTGGATCAATCACATTCACCTGAGCATTATCAAAGGACTTGCAAGAAGCTCGAAAAAAAAAAAAGCCTCATGAGGACACAAGCACCTTCAGAAATAGAAATAACAGTCTGAGATAATATTAAGAGATGGAAATGAAGCATCTCAGGGTTTTTTGAGGATTTGGCTTTTCATTTTAGGAGCTGCATTTCTCTCTCTGGCAGATTTTGGTCATTATCATAAAAACCTTTCCATTTCCTAGTCATGCACATGCCTATGTGCATAAAGGCCTAATGGTAGGTTGCATGTGCAGACATAACCTAACACTTCAGCTTCTTTTCTAGATTAACATATAAGGATCAGATTTATAAAGAGATATTCATACAGGGGAAATTGCTAAATATCTTCCTGAAAAAAAAAAATGATGGGGATGTATCAAAGCACTCAAAAAACCTTTTCAAATATGGACAATTAAAAATTGCTCTATTCATAATCGTCTTTTATACTGCATTGAGGGCACAAGCTGATCTCCAGTGTCAGAAGCAGAACAGTCAAAGCAGAACAGTCCTCACATCAGTGTTTGCAAGGTTGAAAGGTTAAGCAGGTTAATGAGCTGCTGAGATATGGAAACCATCAGCCAAGTTGAAACTGAGCTCGTGGTCTGGAGAGAGTGAGAAGAGGGAGAGAGAGTGAAGGAGAAAGTAGAAGCATGCGAGCCTTGAGAGAAAAGGCCAGGTCGCCAGGTCAAAAAAGGCATTGAAACACCAAAGACTTCCAAGTAGCCCGTTCTTCAGCTTTTATATATATTTATTTTTATATATATGTATATATATTGACTCTTGCCTCGCCCACACTTTACCACTAGGCGGCCCCATATGGATGAAGAATTGCTTACCAGCCTCAAAGTTACGCTGGCATTTAAATCTGTTTAATTTTCAAGAGTGCTTGACATCAAAAGAAAAAAGCCTTCAAAAGTCTGGCCACGTGGGGTGAAACAAGACAAGAGTTTGAACAGCTCTAAACTCAAAAGCTTGAACTAGAATGCAGGTCTCAGGTTCTGGCTGTCATAAACTCGAGAAGTAAAGTACCAGTCTAAGCAGGACAAAAAACTCACACAAATTTGTATATGCTGTGTAACATACTTGAGTTCATGCTTTCAGTCTTTCCAGCACTGGCAAAGTCACAGGATGGCACCCACCTTTGGATACTTGCTTCAGGAAAGAGACCATCTGGAACTGGAGGAGAGCAGCAAAGATGAACAGAGATCTGCAAAATGTAACCAACGTGGAAAGCATGAGAAAAGTGGACTTGCTTAGTCTACAAAGGGCTAAGAGGGTTGTGAAAAGTTAGTCATGGAAAGCTGTGAATAACAAGTCTGTCAGACCTCTGTCAGAAGACATTATCAGTGATCCTGCTTCAGTCACCCCTATCAAACCTCTCAGCCTTTTCAGGTTTTTGAGAAGGTTTCTTATGGGCTGACCACCACTAACAGCACCTAATACGGCTCCACAGCGTCCTTGCAGCACATCCCTGTCTTCCTTGTTAGGATTCCAAGGGATTAAGGGGCTAAATCCCCTCCTCTTCCATAAGCAGCAATAAGGTGCTTGTAGCATAGATTCTTCTTCTAGAAAGTCATAGCCACTACATGCTGCTGTTGCTTGTCCTATTGGCAAAAGGGGATGTGAATGGCTGTGCCAGGCAGATGTAGACCACCGGGGCAGACCACCTTAAAATCAGGAAATTTAGCAGGGGGTTAGGGCATTGGTGTCCTAGGCCAACAAAGCGCGCCGTGATCGTATAGTGGTTAGTACTCTGCGTTGTGGCCGCAGCAACCTCGGTTCGAATCCGAGTCACGGCATCGTCCCCTGGGCGGTCGCACGGCATGCGGGCTCTCGTTTTCATTTTTTTGAGAGGTCCTGGAGAGCAGGGGAGGTGCCCGAGGCCTGGAAGAAAGCCAACATCACTCCAGTCTTCAAAAAGGGCAAGAGGGAGGAGCCGGGCAATTACAGGCCGGTCAGCCTCACCTCTGTCCCTGGAAAGGTGATGGAGCGGTTCATCCTAGAGAGAATCTCCGGGCATATGGCGGAGAAGAAGTTGCTGAGGAGCAGTCAGCATGGATTCACCAAGGGGAAGTCATGTCTGACGAACCTCATAGCCTTCTATGATGGGGTGACAGGCTGGCTGGACGAGGGGAGAGCCGTGGATGTTGTCTACCTTGACTTCAGCAAGGCTTTTGACACTGTCTCCCATAACATCCTCATACGGAAGCTCCGGGAGAGTGGGCTAGACGAGTGCACGGTGCAGTGGATCGAGGGCTGGCTGGATGGCAGAGCTCAGAGGGTGGTCATAAATGGGGCCGAGTCCAGCTGGAGGCCTGTGGCCAGTGGTGTCCCCCAGGGGTCAGTACTGGGCCCAGTGCTGTTCAACTTGTTTATCAATGACCTGGACGAGGGCACGGAATGCACCCTGAGCAAGTTTGCGGATGACACCAAGCTGGGTGGAGTGGCCGACACTCCGGAGGGCTGTGCTGCCATCCAGAGGGACCTGGACAGGCTGGAGAGTTGGGCAGAGAGGAACCTCATGAGGTTCAATAAGGACAAGTGCAGGGTCCTGCACCTGGGGAGGAATAACCCCAGGCATCAGTACAGATTAGGGGTCGACCTGCTGGAAAGCACCTCCACGGAGAGGGACCTGGGAGTCCTGGTTGACACCAAGTTAACCATGAGTGAGCAGTGTGCCCTCGTGGCCAAGAAGGCCAATGGGATCCTGGCCTGCATCAGGAGGAGCGTTGCCAGCAGGTCAAGGGAGGTGATTCTGCCCCTCTACTCAGCTCTGGTGAGGCCGCACCTGGAGTACTGTGTTCAGTTCTGGGCACCCCAGTACAGGAAGGACGTGGAGCTTCTGGAGAGGGTCCAGAGAAGGGCAACCAGGATGATTAAGGGAATGGAACATCTCTCGTATGAGGAGAGACTGAGTGAGCTGGGCCTTTTTTCTCTGGAGAAGAGACGGCTCAGAGGGGATATGATTAATATGTATAAGTTCAGGAAGGGAGAATGCAGGGAGGAAGGGGACAGGCTGTTCTCACTGGTGGCCAGCGATAGGACGACGGGTAATGGCCACAAACTGAAGCATAAGAAGTTCCGTCTCCAGGTGAGGAGCAACTTCTTTACTGTTAGGGTGACAGAGCAGTGGAACAGGCTGCCCAGGGAGGTTGTGGAGTCTCCTACTCTGGAGGTCTTCAAAACCCGCCTGGATGCCACCCTGTGCCACATGCTCTAGGTGTGCCTGCTTGAGCAGGAAGGTTGGACTAGATGATCTGTAGAGGTCCCTTCCAACCTTAAATATTCTGAAATATTCTGAAATAAGAGCAAATATATTCTGGAATAAATTCTGGAACAGATGGCCTCTTGAAACTCACTCCAGGCTCATCTTCTAAAGTGTCTAGGTGGCTTCTTTGGGAAAAAAAAAAAAAAAAAAAGAAAGAAAGAAAAGTTTCTAGGGAATTAAATTACACATATTAGTAGAAATGTACTGAATGCTAATCTCAACTGCTACATCATTTTCAACAATAACAACCACAAAGCCCTTCTAGAAAAGGTGAAGTACAGTGTATCTGGCATTCTGAGCCATTTGACAAAGATAGGTCAGATGAGCATGTGTTCAATCCAAGAACCAATGAGACCTTGATATTAATCAGTATTTATTCTGATTATCCCACACCAAGACACAGCATTGTCAGGGCTGTGATCATCAGGTTTCTCATTCCAAACACTTCCATTCCTGGCCCTTGCTGGGGTCCCAGGGACTCCAGTACACTTCAGATTTGTGCTTGGACTTCCCATTTCCCCTCTGCTAGGTTTGAGGTGTTCTGGAACCCTCTCTTCACTCTTCTTTTCTCAAAAAGAGGAGACTAAAGGAAAGCACTGTCATGACGCCCAGTAGGTTTATTCCAGATATTAGATTCCATTACTAGATTCACAGCTGAGACCACAAATTCTAGTTGATCTCCTAAGAAGAAGGATGCAGACTGTAAACAATCGTGTTCAAGAAGACAGCCCTTCAAATCTGCTATCTTCATCTTAGGCACTAAAAATTTCATCAGTGCATCTTGAAAGATGCTTGAAGATGCACTGCCCATGCCCACTTGAAATCTCTAGCCTGGACAATGCTCATAGCCCTTGAGTTATTCTCACTGGGCACTGTACTCAAGTTACACCTGCCTCACAGCCGCAAGGCCAGGAATTGCAGTGTGTGTGTGTGTGTGTGTGTGTGTGTGTGTGTGTGTGTGTGTGTATATAAAGCAGCTTGCATGCAAAATAAATATCTATTTTAGAACTATTATTTATTCATATTATTATAGTATTAGTGAGGGTAAATACTCTCATCAGCTTCAAAGCCTGCAGGACAAGATCTGTTTCAGATGCAAACAAAACCCAAAAAGCTGAGTAGCATGAAAAACTTTGGTAGAGGCTGTAATAAATGCCTAACATATAGCACACAGTCGCTGCCAGCAGTGAGACAGGGTACTCCTGAGAATCACACGGCATGTAAATAAGAGCAACGGGAACTTCATGGAACAGAGCCAAATTCTGACAGAGTATTCATCTAAGTGGCAGTCTGTCTCTGTATAGCAACAAAGACTACTACTATGAATAAAAGCATTGTTATGATCCTTTATTTGAAAAAGCACAAAACCCAAAAAAGGCCGTACCTGCAGTCATAGCTGCTGTGCTGCAAACCAAAACGCCGACTCTGTGATCTCAGCCTTCCAAACCGGAGCCTGTTCGTTGGAAAGAACAAACACAAAAGACTGCCTTCAGCACCACGTACTACTGCACCATTAAGGCAAACCAAAAACCTTTGGGATGATCATGTGTTCCGGTTAACAAGATTGATTTCCCTCTTTTCTTTGTTTCTTACCTAGGCTGTCATTCTGGAACTGGATTGTTTAATAGCAGATGGCAGATGGATTCTCCTCTAACTTGATCAAATTTCTATGCTTATCAAAAGCCAAAAGTTTCATGGAAGTCCTTCACCTCCAGGAAAAATGCCTTCAAAGTCTCCTTTGCTTTATATTCACGTCTCACCTTATATTAATATCCCACTGTGGAGTTGGTGCCCCAAGCCCCTTCTCAGACAAAGGGTCCACTCACAGCAGCTGCGGTGCATCCAGCAACTCAGCTTGCCTCTGGACCCAACACATGCCCCAGTAAGTGCCCACGTGCCCTGCCACCCCCCAGCTGTGGGGCCTCAGCAGGATTGTTGTTCAGGTGAAGCTGAAGGAGGCAGCTGGGAACCAGGGCACAACGTAACAGGCAAGGTGGAAGCAGGGATAGGGCTCATGGATTTGTAAGTAGGAAAGTTTTCCCCAAGCTTCCACTTAATTGTGGAGACAGAAACGAGCTTGCCTACCACGCTGTGGGCACCTGTGCTGAGCTCTGCTCTGAACTCCAGGGATGGCTGGACTGTGGTCCTTTTGTGAGACACCACAAATAACATGTCCCTGCAGAATAAGATAATCGGAATTTTAAAGGAGAAAGAAAAAACTTTAATCTTGGTAAATCTTAAAATAGTTCTAGGAAAAGCTGAATAACAACCTTGGAAGTTTAAAGCAACACAAAAAAGTGTTCCATAGTTATGAACAAAGGTGATAAAAACACAGACAGCGTGGAAGTCATGCTAAGTTGCTTCCATTTCACAGACCTATGTAATACATCTATGATGTATTACACATTTTGCATTTGTTGACTTATTGTAATTTTAGTCAAGAAACTGGCTGAGGTTTATGAGATCTTCAGTTTTTTTAAAAGGACTCTTACTAGAAACAGCATCGTAACAATGTGCCTCTGTGTATGTTCAATACCCAGTCAAGACTATCAGGAGAACTTGCTAAAATTTCAGATAATTCTTACGTAAAGATATAAGACATTCTCACATAAAATCTTTGCCTGTAATAATTTAGTTCATAGAAAGTATCTAATTATGTAAACCATTTGATTTATTTATGTTTCATTTTACAACAGAGCATGACTTATAATTCTGAATATGAAGGTAGTGAGACAAGAAATGCTGTGACTGAAAGAAAACACTGAAAGACCTACACCACTATAGGTGGTGGTTCGTATGCTTTTCTTTCCATTCCTTTTCTAGCTATAGCCATATGACAGACAACTTGAGAAAGCTGGAGACTGCGCAGCTTAAAGCTTTACAAGTATTAACATTCTGAATACAAAAATATAATCACCTTTTAGTTTTGGCAGGGCTTTCATTTGTTACAAGAGGCTGTGACTTGCACAGGTCGTACTTAGTTTGTATTCTTCCTCATGGTCAAAGGAAGCTTCTCTTGAATTTGTGTTATTGCTCTCGTCATTCTCCCATCTGCACGGTTTATTTTGTTCACAACTGTCCCACTTTGGGCAGTTTTCTGAACAAGAAACAACTAATCACTGTTTATTTGTTGTTCAAAAACCTACCTTCAAAATTATAAGAAAAATTAAACTAAAGGTGTCAACCTTTAAGTGGAGGAAAAGTCTGATTAAATGAACTATTGCAGTTGAACTAACTAATCAGACTAAAAGTCTGATTAAATGAACTATTGCAGATGACACCAAGCTGGGTGGAGTGGCCAACACTCCGGAGGGCTGTGCTGCCATCCAGAGGGACCTGGACAGGCTGGAGAGTTGGGCAGAGAGGAACCTCATGAGGTTCAATAAGGACAAGTGCAGGGTCCTGCACCTGGGGAGGAATAACCCCAGGCATCAGTACAGATTAGGGGTCGACCTGCTGGAAAGCACCTCCACGGAGAGGGACCTGGGAGTCCTGGTTGACACCAAGTTAACCATGAGTGAGCAGTGTGCCCTCGTGGCCAAGAAGGCCAATGGGATCCTGGCCTGCATCAGGAGGAGTGTTGCCAGCAGGTCAAGGGAGGTGATTCTGCCCCTCTACTCAGCTCTGGTGAGGCCGCACCTGGAGTACTGTGTGCAGTTCTGGGCACCCCAGTATAGGAAGGACGTGGAGCTTCTGGAGAGGGTCCAGAGAAGGGCAACCAGGATGATTAAGGGAATGGAACATCTCTCGTATGAGGAGAGACTGAGTGAGCTGGGCCTGTTTTCTCTGGAGAAGAGACGGCTCAGAGGGGATATGATTAATATGTATAAGTTCAGGAAGGGAGAATGCAGGGAGGAAGGGGACAGGCTGTTCTCACTGGTGGCCAGCGATAGGACGACGGGTAATGGCCACAAACTGAAGCATAAGAAGTTCCGTCTCCAGGTGAGGAGCAACTTCTTTACTGTTAGGGTGACAGAGCAGTGGAACAGGCTGCCCAGGGAGGTTGTGGAGTCTCCTACTCTGGAGGTCTTCAAAACCCGCCTGGATGCCACCCTGTGCCACATGCTCTAGGTGTGCCTGCTTGAGCAGGAAGGTTGGACTAGATGATCTGTAGAGGTCCCTTCCAACCTTAAATATTCTGAAATATTCTGAAACTATTGATTGCATTGCCTCCATTGTTGATATACACTGATCAACTCCAGGATCTAATTTTCCTTCCTGAAGAAGTATAATGTCAAGTTTGTAAATACATCTCCTCAAAGGATGCAAGCGTGGTTATTCACACATTTGAGAAGATGCTTTCTTATTTTGTAATGAAAAGACTTGCAAGAAAATTTCAACTTTGATTTTGCATGATTTTTTTCTTTCCCTGCCCCAGCTTAGCTCTACTTTTCCCCAAAACTGGAATGTCCTTTAATATTTACTAATTATATAAACTTTTTTTTTAAAAAGCCTTTCATATTACAATATCTAAGCAGAACCTTAGAATATCTAAGCTTTGAACTTACTGTCATCTAATAGTTTGTGAACTACATTATGATTTGAAGGAACAGTCCTCCTTTTTTTTTAATGATAATAGGTATTACTGAGAAGCATGAACAAATATATTCCTGTATTAACCCACAACAGATTATTACAGTAACTAAAAATGAAACATAGCAATGGTCATATTTTAGGCAAATATGATATTAAATCAGATGACTGAAAGGTTCAAGAGCCTGGACTACCAATTGTATAAGCAGCTTATTAAACAGCTGTATGGGATTAGACTAGAACACATTCATTTGAGCCACAAAACCTCCCTCCAGCACCTGTTTTACTCTGTAGTGTGAACTCAGAGCTCCTGTCCTGAGAGGGGCAGAGTCTCTCCCTCCCCACACGCCATACACCTGGCTCAAAGGACGCTGTGATTCCGTGTTAAGTGACATGCAATGGTTATAATGCAGCCACAGCAGCAGGTAACTAAAGGGTTACAACATTAACAAGTTTGCATTGCTTTTTTTTTTTTTTTTAAATTAAATACCTTAATGCCTTAAATACCTTAGAGATTTCTTGAGCACCTGTGTTGTATTTGCTGGGTCTTCCCAAACTTAGGGAGATGGAGAGGCAGTAACTCACTATACGGACAAGGCCTGTAAGAGAATGTTACAAGGTCTTTACAAGGTAATTGTCATTTTTCTCTGTTTTCTAATGGTTAACAACAAAATAGTCTCATCTTGTATTGCCTTATAATGAATAATCTACACTGTTGCTGTTCTGTTTATTCTTCTTTTAAAGCATTGCTATCCACACACAGGTACACAACTCAGCTACAAGATTTTCTGTTGAGGCTCCCTACTAGCTAAAAAGAGCAGTAAAGCCATCACTGGTGAGCAGCTATTGTAATACTGCTATCACAAATAATACGTTATCTTCAAAGACAGGAATATATTTTGTTTCCCTTTTTTGTTACCTGCCTTTGGATGCATATGCCTCCTTTAGGTCATTGCAAAACTCCCAAAAAAGGGCTTGTCTTCCCCAAAATATGTCCCTTTTCCCCACTGACATTTTTTTGCCTAACAACGTTTATTGCTTTTTGTACACTCCCTGCCGTGCTTATACTCTTAGCCTGGAGCATCACAGGTAAAACAATATTGCTATTATTATAACAAGGTCAAATTCTAGAACATTTACTAGAACATATTTACTTTAGCAGCTGGTTGTCAAGCTGAAATTGGCACTTTTACATCTTTCAGAAATGGTTTTCACAAAGTCATCTGCAAAAAAACTTCCAAATGAAGTTGTGATGGTAAAAAGAGAAACATACGTGTCAGATACACACCTATAGCTCAGGGTTCCACATTAGCTATTATAATTTGTAGATACTGTGCCTACAGTTTGTGGCTGTGGGGTATTCTCAAGCTCACAGAGGCAGGAACATGGTAACTTGGTCTGTACATGAAAAGATGCCTGCAGGAGAATATTTAAAGACGCTTTACAGGCTGATGGATACATATATTTTTTCTGTTTCCCAAAAGAAAACAACTTAATTTAATTTTGTTAGTGTTATCTTGATAACCGCACTCTTGATAACTGTTTCTGTATGATATTGCTGTTTAAAATATCTGTCATTACATGTGCGTACACACATGCACACTTTTTTTTTTCTTTTTTTAAGAATTGCATCAACTAAACAGCAGTCCCGCTGCCGGTGGCTTTGGGAAATGTGCTGCTGACAATTTCCTATAGGTAAACATCAAAACCTGAAATTCTGTCATGAAAAATTAGAGATTTTCCTGCATAAAAAAATAGTCTTCTGTTACTGACCTGTGTTTGCGATGAATGATTTGACCACCACTTTTCTACTGCCATTGGATGAAGAACAGAAGATACCGTGCAAAAGAGGAAATAAGACCCAGAAAGCCAGTTAAATATCACAGCTAGACACTCAAAGGGAGCATTAATGCAAGAGTAGTGATATCAGAGACACCTGTCAAACATCTTCAGCATCATATCTTCAGATCTCTCCTAGACTGTCTGGAAGAGAGCCAGAGATAAGAGCCTCTTTGCTGAGGCTGACAGCATGGGAGGGATCTATCACACAGAAACTGGCTTTCAGGCAAACCTCATTCTCCTCCCTCTTCTTCCTCTGCATGACTTGGTCAAAGCCTGTAGTGTGTAGCCAGAGATGGTGTCAATTCTGATTCAGGAAAGAGACACAGAGAAACCACCCCACTGTACAGCCTGAACAAAGTATTACCTTAGGTGAGTTACACAGCTCCACTCCAGCCCCACACTCAGGTTAAGTCTCTAATGCTCATGGTTTGCAACCCAAACCATGCACATTGCACAAATGGGGAAAGCCCAAACACCTTCCTCCTGCTACATGGCAGTAGATTCTTCTGTCAGTAGATCGACTGACAAGAGCTACTAGAGAGCAGGTAAGAAGAGTTTTGCCTCCACTAAGAGTTCAGATCCTGTCTCACTTCGAACGTACAATCCAGGTGCCTATAACTACTTCTCTAAGACAGACATTTGTCAAATATTTGGTTTGACAACCCTCTTAGACCTGACCATAGTGCTGACAAAGGTGCCAAAGACACTTTGCAAAGACACCATGAACACAAGACATGCCCATCAGAAGATTCTGAAGAGACTTCAAAATGGGAAAGCCTGGTTGGATCACTGCCACCTCCACTTCCTCAAGGAAGAGGCTGGGCAGCTGTGCTAAGAGCCAGAGAGGATTATCATGAGGATTTAAATTCTGTGTAATGCCCATTCAAACACCTGAAGTTATTTGTTGCTTTTCTATGGGATTTGTGATTGAAGCTCTTACAAGGGGTGATTTGACTCTAAAACAGATTATTTATTTTTGCAGGTCTTTTTCTAATCAAAAAATAAAATCACTCATATAAAAAATGTTATAAAATATCCATTGTGAAAAGCATAACATTCTTTGTCCTTTCTCCTCCTCTTATCAATGGAGCAAACTCTATCGGTTATAAACAATTTGCACAAAATAAACATATCCCAATAATGATCAACCGAAACAAAATCCCATCATATCATTAGGATGAAGCACTGTACAACAGATTGTTGCAGAGATTGGTTATAACGCTGCCTAGGATGAATAAAATCACGTTACACAACACCAATGCAATCTCAGTCATTAGTCACCTAGAAAGCACCTGTTAGAATAAGTTCTCCCCGTTTCACACAAGTTAAAATCGTCCTCCTGTTTAAACTATATTAGCCTCCCGTGGAAAAATAATCCTCATATTTCATACTATAGTTGAACAAGAAAAAATCCAATTGATATACTTTTTTGATCTTTTCAATTTGTTCTGAGCTCAATTGTCTGAAATACTCCAAGGTGATATCACCAGTAGTTCGTTTCTCTGAGCTGTATCTCTTCAAGCTGGGGTAGTGCATGCTCTCTGGTGCCCCAATGATCTTCAGAACATGCTCAGAATCTAAGCCTAGAGTTTCATACTTGCCCAGAACATCATAGTGAATGTTGCAAGGATCACAGAGCAGAAACATTGGTTTCCAGTGGATGTCTAGGGCATTTGGTTGTTTTGTTATAATAAAGTTGACAAATTCTTGGAAACTCACTTTTTCAGAGGAATTATTGTTTTTCCTGAACATGGCCCTAATCTCATTTGCAACAGTGATGCTATAGAATGGCTCAGAGTGCAGAAGCTTGTCCCTGTAAGCTGAAACTAGCCGCTCCAAGGGATGCCTAGTGAACATCACTTTAGTGTAGTTGCTCAGAAACTCCTCTTGCTTTTCAGGAGGGTAAGACGTCAGCTTCTTGATCACTGAAGTTCTGTGGATGTTGTCATGCTCAATTTCAGCAGCTTTCATGTTCAAATCTGCTTGGAGAAGAAAAATTGTTCTCTTCCAGTTGGAGCAGCCTACCTTGGGAACCTCACAGTAGATTAGTTTATGTCTGTGCTCCACAAAGAGCTGGTTTGCAACATGAAAATCCAGTTTGCTTCTTGATTTAAGAAGGTTTTTCTCCAGGCAGACAGAAGCCAGGGTGTTTTTGCGATCATTTTGAATCATCAACCAATCTTCAAAGCGATCAGAAAAAGGACCTGTGACTAGTAAAGAAATTTAAACAATCAGTTTTAAAGAAACTTATATAATTCTTTTCTTCATTATGCCAACCATAACCTTCAATCTATCGACATACCAAAATTGATAATCAAACATGTCAAATGTTTTTTTCATCATTCTTCCCATACATTGCTAAGAGACACAGTGTCAGGGCCTTGGATATATTCTTAGCATTTGAGCTATATATTTACTTTCCAACATATCTGAGAAGGATGGGCTTGGTTCTAAAAATCTCTAAGTCTTTCTGTTAGTAAAGTCTTTACTTACCCGATAGATTTCTTTGTCTCTTGCAGAATAACCCCAAAAGAAATATCCCAAAAAGGAAATTTGGGAGGAGGAAAACTAACACCTTCTGGTTCATATTATTTTCACAGGAAGAAGGATGATGTAGCCTCTAAACAGTCTCTAAATCTGACTTCCTGTCAATGAGAAAACACAATACAAGTTAGCTTTTGTATGACTGATAAAACAGACATGACACAGAATGTAAGACAGCAGAAAGATCTTTCAAGCCCTAGGAAATATAGCTGTTGGCAAGACTGAAACATTCCACTATGAAAAACACTCACCGCTATTTTATTGTTAAGCCAAAGAAAACAAATAATATGATCATTTTAAACAAGAACATAAGTTCCTCCTTCTTCAGGACAAAGAACTTTGCATGAGTAAATACTACTCCCTCCTTCTTATTAAAGCTGGTGCTTGTGTCAAGTAACTCTTCTACTCCTTTGCAATGTTAAGTAGTAATAACCTCACTTAGGATTATGGAGATCTGCTTAAACAAAACAAAACAAAACAAAGCCTTACTTGTTTGGAATCATGCAGTACAAACAAGTTTTGTTTAGTTTGAAAGGGCCCTACTTACAAACCTATGATGAACTCAGGATGTGATTCTTATCATCTCTCCTATTGAAGCTTTTCACTTTGTAAAGCTAAATCAATATTATCTGCAGTGGAAACTGTTTCGTATTTCAGCTGAGAATCCTGGCTACTGAGCAATAGATTAATTCTCTTTCTTTTTCTGTCCCCAAGACTGCAGAGTACCTGTCTGCCACTGTTGCTGCTGCAGCACTCAGGACTGCAGGAAACGATCAAAAAACATGCACTGTGGTAGAGGCAGCAGGAGAGGTGATGCCAAAGGAGACATCCCATGTTCACAGATGGGGACAGTCTGCTGCAGCTCCTCTGAATGTATTCCCTCCCCTTCACTCCCTTGTTCTGCCCCTAGTGCTGCCTGCACGTAGAGCTTGCAGCTCTTCAGTACAACCTTACTATATTGCCCTTGCTAGGAAGGTCTCCATCAGCAAGCTTCTCATCCCATTTTTTTCCGAAGTAGCCAACTTATGTGGGAAAACCTAATTGCTTCTGAATGTAACATTCTGGTTTTGTCCCAAAGGATCTGCTCTGCCAAACAAGTCAGGCAACATTGTTTTGCTTGTTCTGTGCAAGTTTTTCACCCTGAGTTTCCTTGGTACCACCTGGACTTCTCAGGGATGTAACATTATCCTTGCTTTTTTCTATTTTCACGAAGACACAACAGGACCAGGAAGTCATTTGGGGTTCTTACAAAAACCCAAGCTGGAGTTACAGAGACAGATTTCCTGCGTGTTATAAGGCAGCAGTATAGATATAACTGGCTATGCCACTGAAAATGAACTTGTACAACATAGTGGCTTTCTTTCGGGGTGGAGGGGAGCTTTTTTTACACCACATGTTCTTGCCAGGACATCTTCATTCAAACTCATTCAACTAGTTGGCAGCATTACTAAGAATCAGTTCTCACTCAGCGCAGGTATGACCTTAGAAATGAAGGGGGAAGACTGTTCGCTATTTCTGACTTGTAAACAGACACGTACAAGTCCATAATTATTGACTTGTGTTTACATTCAGCCCTTTTACTATTCATTCAAATAAAGGCAGTGCTTTTACACACACACTCTCCTTTATCTAGGCAATACCTTTGCATCTGTTTGGCTGCATAAGGCCATTATAAAGGCTGCAATAAAACATAAGGTTGATCTCTGACTCTTCTGTTTAACTTTTTCTTCATTGCATGTTAACGTTTTCTCCTCACTGCTGACTTCTTGTGCATCAAGAGCTTTTTTCAAAGGCAGATGAAGTCAGCCTGAAAGTGTTTGTTGACCTCTGGGTCTGAGATCAACTGGTATCTTTTTACTCTTTTTGAGAACGATTCAAAGGCACAGTTTCATACTCTGAGGCAAATAAAATGCATATGACATTAAATGATCCTGTACAGAGATTTCTTGTTAGAGCATAGTTTGGAGAAAGAGGTTAGGCATCAGTTACACTTAAGCAGTCACCTCAGGGTGTTATCATAACTGTCTTTGTCAGGAACCAGAAAATGAGCTATATTCACTTATCCTGTTTAGATATTTGTATCATGTAGGTTTGTTAATGAAATTATTTTTATAGGGTCCACTGTAGGACATTTCATGCTGAGACATGTCAATGAGACACTAGAAGGAAAGAGAAAAGATTAGCCTCCCAGAGGGAAAGCAGTTAGTTTAAAAACTAGACAAACAGAGGAGACAACTCCTCTCCTAACAAACAGACATTTGCATATTTGTGGAAGCAAAAGAATCCATATTTTAATTCAGGAGAATGGCAAGATTGCCTCCTGGGAAGGGCAGGAATAGAACAAACTCCAGGGTGAAAGATTATATCTGCCTGAATTCCTTAGAAGACTTCAGAGCACGTACTTGCTCTCCTTCCTCCTCCACCAAGGAGCGAACTGGCTCACACTGCTGATTTTGAGAAGCTACCTGAATGTGAAGTCCTGAGGGTGCTTTTGAAGGTGTTTCCTGATGGGAGTTCCCAACAAGCAGTCTTGTACACGGAAGGACCCAATGACGAGAAACACTGAATCACTTAAAGGCAACCTGAGGCACAGGCAGGAAAGGAAATTCTGAGAGTCACCTTGTCTGAAGGGGTAAAAATAACCTGGAAATAAAAGAAGAACAACAAAACCAAAATTTAGTGATATAAATATATTTCTTTTGGTTTTTTCTTTTTTTTTCTTTTAAAGATATTTGTGTGTCCATTTTAAATGCAATGAAATAATTTAAATTTTACCTCAGCCCACCTGGAATGGTGTGTGATTTAAGGGGATTGGGTAACTACACAGCATTCCTCGTGCAAGGTGTGCCAAATCAATTAACACAACTCCTCAACAAACGGTCTAGTTCAGCTGCATCTAAAGGGGAACATATTGGGTCCCCAAAGGCAGGATATAAAAGTAGTACCATAAGGCTCACAAAAAAAAAAAAAAAAAAAAAAAAAAAAAAAAAAAAAAAAACGGACAACATGCAAAATGTTCTGAATGGTTCTTTGACAGCAACATATCCCAAAAAAGGGGACAATACACTGAAAATAGGACACAGGGCATTAGTCTGCTTTGTTGTTCTAGTAGTGATCATTTTTTTTAATGAAAACCAAAATCTAGATACAGATCCAGATGTCTATCTATATCTATACTGATGGCTCTTGCTTATTCTTCATGGCACAACATTACAGAACACGGTAAGTAGCCACTGCTGAATATATTCAACTCTGCTTATTGTGGATAGTTTAATGCCAAAAATCATGAGTACAGGATCTAGCACATCACACTCGCACTGAAATTCTTCCTCCTACCATGAAGACTCATTCCTAGATACTATGTATTGTTCTGGAGGGACTAGACAGTGTTGCCTGTAAAGTCTCTCTAACAGCCCATTCTGTTCTTAAATGGTTAAAACAATACCTCATGCCATAATCCCTAGTCCTTCTCTGGAAATGCTGAAACATTCCAGTTGAAAGAATCTGCAGTTTCCCATCAGTCTGAACAACAATACTTTGTTACTTTTACAAACAATTACAAGACTTTAAATTGGAACTGTTGCATAATGGCAAGTCTGTATGTATGGCAACTATTATCCAAGTATAAAATACACACTTAGATGTGCATATACGTGTGTGTATATATAAAATACACTATCATATATGCATGTATATAAATATGTGTGTGTATATATAATATACATACTCATATGTGCATATATACACGTGCATATATGACTGCATACACACTCACATGTGTAGTTCAAAATCGCATTGATAGCAGTTACACTGGCATACTGTTTGCTCCAAGTAAACTAACTAAATAGGTGGATAAGGACTTAGAATCTCCTAGTGATAAACTTACAGAGGTGTGTCTCCGGCTAATTTTTGGTAAATTCAAACCTCGGTCACAGCTGTGCATACGAGTGCTCCCTGGCTCTCAGCCTCACGATAAGCAGACTCTCCAGATTAAAAGAACGAAAAGGCAACAATACTCGTGTGTGTTTCTGATACACTTGAAGCCTGAGGCAGAAAACATACCAGCAGGGTGGCTCAGTGAAAGGCAGAGAAAACCTCTGAAAACAGATAACATTCTCAGTGACTGGGTCACATTCTCCACTTAAGCTCTGCTAATGCCTTCAAAAAGACAACTGCAAATACACACGTACCTATGTGTATGGAAGTACATAGAATACAAGGAGGGGATGATGTGTATCAGCCCCACATGAACCACCAGAATAAAAAAAGCAGCAGGACAAAAGCAGCTTTGCAGGAAGAAAGCCTGACTATGGTGTCCTAAGAGGGTGAATGCTTCCATTTAACAGCAAGAGGCCGTTCACCCAAACCAAGGGCTCCTCTGCTCTCTGGGAAGGCGAGGGAGCTGAGTCCTAGCGGGCAGGCCGGTCTGACCCATAAAGTGGATTAAACTGCTGCTCATCCTCACTGCATCCCCCCTTTTCACCTGTGCTCTGGCTCCTGCACCTGCTCCACTGCAGCCCACGCCACCTACCAGTCTTGCCAGCCAGGCCTCGTGCCCCAAGCCCTTATCTGTCACCTCGGGCAGTGCTAAACGCTCAGTTCTTCCTTCTGATCAGTCCTACTACCACTCTCCATTACTAGTTTACCAAACAAGTATCTCATACTTGCACCTGGGGTGCCTCTCTCCTCCAAAGAAAAAAAGCAAAAGCTTCTAAAACTTTTCCAGAGCTTTTGTAGTTTTTCTCCTAAAATTCGCTCCTTAAAATCCTTTTCAGTGATGCCAACAGGAAAAAAAAAAAAAAAAAAAAAAAAAAAAAAAAAAAAAAAAAAAAAAAAAAAAAAAAATGAAAAGAAAAAAGAAAGAAAGAAGAGAAAAGGCTCTAGCTAGGCTGCCAGTGTACTAGAACTACTAGAACTATTACCAACCATGCAAAAGGATGAGAGAAAGAAAGAGCCAATTTGGGGCTGAAAAGAACCAAAGAGAGCATAAGAAAGAGGGCATAGAAAAAGGCAGGATGGAGCCTGATGGAAGAACTCCAGGACAAGCAGGGGGCTGTAACCCAAGGAAGGGCAAAGGGGCTGGGGTGATGAGAACAGCAGCCCTCCATGGAATCAGCTCTAGCAACTATGTGGGAAAGGGAGGCTGAAACGGGCAGCAGCAAAAATACCAAGTACAATTCATCCAATAACGCTGGAGAAAAACAAATGGAAGAGAAAGCGTTCATACTGAGATGATCTCGCATACAAAGGACATGCACAGAACAAGCCAGTTAATTACCACAGACTTTTTAAAAGTAATGGGACTAACGGCAGCCCGATCACACTCTCCAGCCAATCCCTTGCTGTGGATTCTGGCTGGTCTCTGCCACTGCTGAGGCGCTTTCCTCCCTGGAGCTGTATCACAGAATCATGGAATTATTATGGCTAGAAAGACCTTCAAGGTCATCAAGCCCAAGAGTCCCACGTTTGGGGTTCCGTAAGGGGTCACTTGCACTAGAGGCTGACTGGGAGCTGTGAGGGCCAACTGCTCCCCAAGGGCCAGAGAGGAGAGGAGTTAAGGCCTGCTGCAGGCAGGGAAGGGAGAGAGGAAGGATGGGAGAGAAAGGAATTCTTTCTAGGGTGCCTTCACAAGAAAATCTCAGAGAGCTGAAGTGAGAGTTATACACTGGTAACAAAGACAAAAGCCTCTGAGCTCTGCTCCTCTGGGACAGGTGAGCCACAGGCACCAGAAGCTTTGGCATGCACAAGTGCTATGTGGATGGGAGTGAAAACAGGGCTGGGAAGAAGATCCTCCAATTCTCCTAGCTCTAAGACTCGTTTAGCCTCATCACTGGAGAATTTTTTTCAGGTATTCTGAGCCTCCAGAAGCTTTGCAGGTGCAGCTCCAGAATACCTGTCATTAGCACAGTCCTGCAGTGGTAAACTGGGAAATGTGTGCTACAGCAAACGAAGTCCATTTCGAAAGCCCAGATTTTCATTGACTAAGGCAAAACAATCCCCTAGTTGAAAAGTCAGGTTGATTTTCTGAAGGAAGTGTCACTTCTTTCTTGATTATGCCCATAACCAAAAATCTAGTTCTTAATCTAGTGGTACTGGGATGTAGGGACTTCCTGTATAAACTCAATTCAAAAACCTACTTGTGTCAACTGCTATTTAAACCACTGCAAAACCAGGCAGGGAGAGCGAGTCTCTACCCCTCTTTTAGGGAGTCTAGATAAATCTATGAAACTTGAGAAGGATAAAACGAGAAAAAGAATAAAGAAGCTTAGAATAGGATACACACTACAGTGGCAATGAACTACCTCATCTCAGGTTTATTTTATGTAAAACTCATATCATCCCTTTGTCTTATATTGATAACTAGGGCTCTGCTTTCTTATGTGCCTTACACTCCCCTCCCAAATTCCTCTCTTCTCAGTTACTCTTGACAACAGTGACCACTTCCTTGCCATTCAGGCTATTCACACTATCTTGGCCCTAGATCCCTTCTCTCCCGTCTTACTTTGATCTCGCTGCGTAAACTGGTTTCATTCATTCCTGCCACTACACACTGAATAGGAAAATCAGAACTTCAACAGTCCCTGTTGCTCAGTACACACCCTCCAGACTACTGCTCACCTAGTTATAAGCTTCTTGCTGTTGCTTCACTGGTAAAATCTCTGAAACAGTCACGATCACTCCCTATTTTTTCAGGCCAGTATGTCCAAAGTGGCCCTACTAAAACTATTTTCATTTTTGTTCCCGCCTTCTCCAGCTTCTGCCTCATCCTAGTCCAGCTTTTCACTTTTCCTTCAGTGTCCCACACTATGTCATCCAAAACTCTACTCTCATTCACTTTTTTATTTTTTTATTCCTCCCAAGACTTCTTCTGCCTAATCCTTAAACTAGTGGTTTTGCGTGCGCTCTTTTACAGAAATAAACTTCTCCTGAAATAGCCGTACTCACAAAAATGTATGCATTCCCTCCCTCTTCCTATACCAATCTAGGTCTATTTTTTCCTCTCCTTATTAGTATCCTCTGTGTCCCAGAACAAGCTGTTCAGTAAAAGGCTTACATTTTAGTCTTTATTTTTATGAAACATATTTTATTGTATACACTTGCAGCACACGCAGTATTAAGTATTCACAAGTTAGGAAAAAGTAGCATTAAAGTTATGTATGAATGGAAGCACAGAGAGTGAAATAACTGTTGACTTTTTGTTTCAAGATTGAGATGCGACATTTCATGCTATTTAACATTATGGTATACTCTGTACATTAAAAACAGATTTTGCTGATATTTTACAGATCTGTATTTTACAGATACAGATACAGATGCTTCTCCTTTGCTCCTTCCCAAATGTGACCTCCCTCTTCCCTAGCGCCTGCTTCCACTCCTCAGGCTGTTATCCAGCCACCAGCAAATCCTCATCTCACCTCTGAAAGCCACGCTCGCTCTGCTCCCAGGCAGCCTGCCCAGCAAATCCTGTTTTCCATTTTTTTTTCCAACTGTTTTTGCTGAAAGGGTTTGTTTGTTTGTTTGTTTTAACATCCTGAGGCAGGTATTTAGCATAGAAAACTTCAGCTTAAATGCTTGAAATTTGAGAAAACCTTATGCAGTTGCAAATAGTATTGAAATGAGAAGAATCAAGATGCCTATCAGGTTCACCTACAAGAATTTACCCTTATGCAGTGCCAGAAATGAATGAATGCTTCTGTCTCCTCATTTCAGATACCAGAGTCATTACAGCAACTTTCAGCTGTTTATTAAACACCTATGTTCTTAATTTAGGCATGCTAAAGGAACGAAAAGAAATTCCAAAAATAAATACCCTTCAGATTTGCTTCCTCATTATGTGTTCCAAAACTAAATATTATTACTGTCCCTGTTTATTTCTTGAGAGTTTCAATAGCAATTTCTAAATATAAAAACAAACAACAAAAAAGCAACCCTGTGATAGAGAAATCTCCCTTTGTAAAGATTTGATTACACCATGGAAATCATGATATTATGGAATGCCACTGAGAACCCAATTTTACTCACCAATCAGATCACCTCGGTGAAGATTTTCCACTTCTCTGAATGTTAGTAAGTAGGAAAAAAAATCCAGAGAGAGAAAAAAAACAGGCCAAAGAAACATTTCATTTTATGCCTGGGTCTGCAGAGGAAGCAGGGAGAGGTTTTATCTTCTCCTTACCTGGACTTCACAGTCGGGCAAAGTGTTTCTGCAGCCACATCGATGCCTTCCCAGAGGAGCATCTGAAAGACTCTGCATACGCAGAATTTATTTCTGTCTTCACTTTGATTAAGTGCCCAGCTAAAGCCGTAAGTGTTTCCCTGTGAACATTTAGGTGAGCATCTCCAGTTGCACATTACTGAGCAATGTTCTGTGTCTGTCTCTGGGTATAATAAGCAGCTTTTAACCACTCCCTGTGTATGGTCTACAGCAGGTCTCAGAGCCTGCCAAGCGCTTCAATAGCAGCCTGCCAAGAGGCTGCCTGTTAAGCAACGAAGAGGGAGGATGGTTGGGAATACGAGGATAAAGGTAATCGGGGTGAGAGTGACTGTGATGGGATAATGTATATTGATTTTAGATCAGGTACAAGAGCAAGGGGTTGCTTTGCAAAGCAAACCCAATGCACTCGCTACAAGCAGAATCCAATAAACACTGGGAACTGTTAGGTAAGTTCTCTTGGGAAACAGAGCTAAAGAAGAAGGAATTTAGTAGATTTGGCAGTTTCTTAGAGAAATGATGTTTAGGATACAAGCACAAACAATCCCACACAGTAGGAGGATAGGAAGTATGGTCAGGGACCAACTTGGCTAAGTAACAAGGTTTTCGATGACCTGAAACACCAGAAGGAAATGTACAGAAAGAGGGAACCAGGTCAAACTGCTAAGGGTAAGTACCAAAAAATGCTGAAACAAAATCAGAAAGTATAAAGTACAAATTTAAATGTAAGAAGCAATGGACATAAAGGATAGCAAGAAAACAATCTTTAAGGAAAAGATAAACCTAATAATAGACTGCATGCAGAAAGTTAAAGTACACTTTGCCTCACTCTTCACTAAAAGGGTGATCTGCAACCACATGACTGACATAACTAAAACCAGGAAGAAATAAGTCAACCAAAATAGGTAAAGGACAGATCTGAGGAGTATCTTGGTGGGGCTGCAATTTACCTCATCCAAAAGATCACGCCTCTAGCACATCTCCAAAATAACTCTTTTATTGGTCATGTACTGTACTGACTACATCTCTCCTGACTGTGATGGAGCACACAGATGGTTGTTATATAGACGATTAAAATTATTAGAAATAAATCCTACCAGGAATGAGGGCTGGGCCTGAGGGATTGCATGGAGGTTACCTTGAGAACAGAGGGAAAGAAGTGAAAAGCTGCCAGCTTCCCTTCTGAAAACTCATGAAAGATAAGTGAGATTCCAGGAAATTGGAGAGACGAACACAATGCTCATCTTTAAAAAGTCAAGAAATGAAGAAGAGAGCAATTCTTGAAAAACAGTGGAATAAATAACACAAGAAAATGTTCATAAGCAGCACAGAGAAAATTATAAAAGCTGATAGCCAACATGTGAAGAATAGAAAGCAATATAGCTTTGACAACAATAACAGATATCATAGAGAAGTGAGTCATGCAATATGTCTTAATTCTAGTAATGTTATTAACTGATTTAACATACAAATATTTCCATTAGTAAATAAAGAAACGAAGATAAGATATTTTACTGTGAGCACAGAACTAGTGGATAAAACAGTCTTCTATATTCCATTATAAGAACTCATCTTCAAATGCAAAAAAAAAATCTTGTAAGTGAGATTACAACTGGGTTTGTTCTGGCCTAGGTCCATTTTCATTAGAGACGTGGATAAAGGAATGATCCTTCAACCTTCCAGATAACTATAGACCCAGATAAGCAACAAATACCTTGGATGATAGGTTAATTTCAGAATGCACTTGACAAATAAGAGCACAAGGTCTGAAGGAGAAACAAGGGTGCCATGCACTTGTGTTCACAGGAGTGCGGTTCTACGCAGGGTTGACGAGGACCAACTAGGGCCCCATTCGGTTAGAAAGGGACAACAGGCTCAGTCCGTCACAAGTTATATACAAGCAATGCTACAGCTACAAAAACAGACAAACAAAAAATGCATATTATTATATTATATTATTACAAAGATAAACATTTTTCTGTGAGATCTATCCAAGCAGCTTCCTATTATACTTCGGGCTAGCAGAGTGGCTAGCAGCATTGTATCCTTTGGCAAGCAAAAGGGTTCAGGGAGAAGGTAGATCGAGTGGAGGGAACCCAGAGAAGAACATGGAAAATGGTCAGATGTCTGGAAAAACATGAAAGAAATATTGAAACAATTGAGATTATTCAGTCTACAGAAGAGAAGACCAAGTGAAGACATGGAAATAATCAGCTACATAAAAGCTATCTGTAAAAGGGTAAGGATTAAATTGCTCTATCTGCAGGGGATATGAGGTAATGGTCTTAAAGTGCAGCAAGAGAATTTATGTTATGTATTAGGAAGATCTTAATAGCAGAAAAAGTAATAAAATACTTCTTTAATTTCCAAGGTATGATTGATCCTTTCTTGGAGCTTCAGAATAGATAACATGACCTCTTGAAGTCTTTTCCAGCCTCAGTTTTTCTAAGTCTGGGGTTCATTGGTTGTGTAATTCTGAATATCTGTCTTACACCTCTAGAGAACACCTTGTTTTCAAAGTTTTCATGCCAAACTGTACCAAGCCAGATTGCGGTTTCAATGCAGGGGACTCAAAGAATGAGCAAAGCCAATACCGGGCTTATCACTGCCTAGCTGGGCATGATGCCACCTCTGTTTTTTCTATATCGTGTCCTTCGAGCACTCATAAGAAATACAGGGAGTTGTGGCCTGAGTGCTGCTATCTTCTAATGTCCAGAGACTGCTGTATCTGACTGATTTGGTGGTTGCACGTTGCATTTTCAGATGTCTGAAGCGGATCCATCTCCCTTCTGTGGATTCCTAACGGAGGCTGTTGGAGAAGCACTCCCATCCGTTCACACATGCCTTTCTGGTGAGCTCCTGCAAACCACTAACAAGGCATGGAGCTCACCTGCCTCAGGGCACACTTCTGATGATGAGCCATGGGAGAGCACTGCACGGAGCGAGACGTGCACAGAAAATATGCAGACGTCGTACGATGGTGGAAGGCTGCAGGACCAGGCTGCTTCAGCCTTTAGAGGTGTTCTCTTTATATGCTTGTTCTTTGTATTAAACGAACATCAAGCTCGTATGAAATATATATATAATCTATATATTTGTTATATAGGTATTTGTAATACATATAACAAATTATTATGTACAATATATATATTACAAAATTACATATTTATATATCATATATAACATTATTATATTATATTATATTATATTATATTATATTATATTATATTATATTATATTATATTAATAATTATATCCTCACTGGACAAAATTAAATTCCTTTTGATTTATTTATGCCACAGATCTAACTCTGCCCACATATAGTCATTCCAGGTAAAATGACAGTATCATATTGATGTCATATCCAACGCCAGCAAAACACCAGTGTTAGCCATGACATACGACCGCTCCAACTCACTGGGACATGTTCAGGTAATTTTGTACAAAAACACATGGCCTCCTTGAAAAACAGTTTATGCCTTCCAGAAAAGTTATATTTTCATATTTCACACAATAGTTGAACCAGAAAAATTCTATTTGATACTGTGTCCTCACCTTCTGAATTTCTTTTGAACTCTGCATTTGTCTGAAATACCTAATTTATTTCTGTGAGTCACACCTTTTAAAACCAGCACAACACACAAGGAGGGGGCTTGAGCTTGCCTAACAGGTAGTACTGCAGGAGCCACACAACAGGAACACTGATTTCACAGATTCACTATCGTATAATTTTTCTCCATGTACACTTTACCAACCCTGCTGAACAAAAGTTTTAGAGGGCTAGGTATTTCCCTCTGAAAAAATAAAAGCTAAAAAGGAAGTTATTCAAATGAACAACTAAAATACAAAAGTCTATTCTATTCAAGTTCAAACATTTATAAAGCCAGGGAATACCCTCACTTCTGAAGGCAGCCTGTATTTTCTCTTGCTCAGGTGTGTAGCTTTCAGCTAAGATCCCCTGTTTAAACCCACTAGGGACTTCTCAGTGCCTCAACTCCACAAGCACCAATATCCCTTGAAAATTCCCCTTGCAGTTGCTATCTTATTTCGCCAGCACCAACATTTTCTTTCAATGCCTGCTTTTCTCCCAGCAAATGAGGAGCCCACTGCACAAGTCCTACAAGTCTCTGGAGCCATTCCTAAGCCTTATAAATACTCCCCTTAAAGTCTATATCGCCATGTACATAAACAGGATCATGCCCTTCGAATATTTTTTACAGTCATTGGCTGCTTGAGCCCCCCTCAGCCTCCACCACAGGCTGCGCTGCCCACTGTGCTCTCGGGACACTCGAGTACTGCTGCTTTCCCCACGGACAAGCCTGGGTGCCGCAGGAGCTGCTTCGAATCCCAGTTCCTCCAAGGAGCAGGTCACTCGGCTTGCCCAGCCACGGCGCTCCGCTCCGCATCCTGATGCAGGTCTGTGGGTTGGGCAAGCAGGAGTCTCAATATGCCTCGATATCAAACACAGGTTTAGGGTCAATGGGCTCTAAAAAAGACTAATCCATCTGGTTGTGGTTGGGAAGGAAGGCCATGAGTGCAGGATTTAATCGGTGTCAGGCAACGAACTGTGCAAAAGCCAAAGTCTTCGTACAAACTCACCGATCGTTTGCTGAACTTTCTAGGTCACTTGAAGCCAATTGCCCATATTTGATATTGAAGTGGAATATGAGCCAAGAAATACTAATGATACCAGGCATGGAGAAGGTACTTTAAGAAAAGGAGGACTAAGAGCCCAGCAAAAGGTTTTGAACTGCTAGGCCAGGAGCTTGGAACAACACTCGTCCTGGAGGCTCTGCAAGTGTCCAGCAAGTGTTAGCGCTTGGGAAAACAGGGTCGGAGCTCGAGGTGCAGCTCATGGGGGAACGCTGCGAACTAACGCACTTGCACAGGTAACAAGCGTAAGTTTGCTACAAACAAACTTAAAATCCTGAAGGGCCAGGGCCAACACACAAAGCAGTGGCTATCAGGAGGGAAATTTTCTCTTCTTTCAGTGATAGAATAAGTCACTGGTATTTTCAGGTGCAAGATAAAAGCTTTTGTGATTTGAACAAACAAATAAAAGCAAGGATAGCTGGATTTGGAGAAACAGGACACTGTCACTCTGTAGCACCATAACTTGGACTGTACAAACACAACCCCGCCTCTGTAGGCACAGGGGGCCCTTGGAGCTGAGCCGCCACAGCAGACACCTGACGAGAGTCTGTGCGAGGCAGGGCAGGAGGGAACGACAGCAGCACTTTGCCTACACAGCTGCATATTGCTCCAGGTATCTCTTGCCTCACCCACAGAAAAGCCAGATGACTGGAATAATGTCTAGCTCTTCACATTCACATGGTTTCTCAGGGAATTTGCCAATAGAGTACACTGAAATTTCTAATTAATAAAGCTCTCCTACCTAGTGTGAAGTGATACTGTCGGAATAAGCAAGCACAATCCTTCGTTTCAGTTTTCTCTTTGTTTCACATTTAGAAAAAGTACCAGTCTCTCAAAGGCTAACATTGTCGAAAAGATCAAAGCAGGTAGAAGAAACAGAAATACAAGGTAGTAATTTATTTGTAATTTCAGTAATTGAAACTTGGTAACTCCCAGGTAACTCTCATTCAAACGCTGCAAGCAATGAAAAACAAAGGCAATTTAATACCCCTAAAATACAAGCGTACAACCCATTTTATAGACAAAGGTGTTCAAAATTTTGAAGTTCTATTGTGGAAGAATTTCCAAGGCAGCTTTAGGAATTTGCAAGTTACGAATGGAAAGCAAAGAGTATTCCAAAAAATAACTTCAATAATGAAACTGGCAATGAAAATCTGCAAGCATTTTTATATTCTCTGCATGTTTTCAAAAAGCAGAAGAGTTGTTGTGCTAAAATGTTGTGAGTATAAAAATGGATTTATAACACCTCATTGGTAGTTGTAAAAAAAACCCAGAAATCTGAAGATAACTATTTTCTCCCCTTAAGGGGTTTTCTAAGAACTCACAGTGATCCTGCCTGTAAAAAAAATATAAATGTAAAAGAACAAATTGAAGGTATTATAAAAGATCATGCCTTGTTTCTTAAGCAATGCAGACACAAAAAATACAGAAAATATGGAATGCAATATCCAATGAAGCTTAAAATAATCCATAAATATCAGCATTTCTTCCTTATACACTTCCTTTAAATTCTTTAAATATATCTACAATATCTACAAAATAATTAGCATTGTATCTAATTCCTCGATCTATTTTTCACTGACATTTACACATAATATTGCTGCCGTATCAGGAATTATTCAGTAGATTCCATTTAGCTGTAATTTTGTATATTTACAGATTTCTTTTCACTGCAATCAAGGCAAAGTAGAAAACAAACCAAAACATAAAAATAGTAAAAACTATACAAATATTTCTGCCTCTAAAGAAACCTATTAAGAAGTCAGTTGCCTTTGCCATCCCAAAATGTGAAGTGAGAATTCAGCAACTTTTAAAAGATGGACAGAGAATACAAATGCTTTCATTTAGTAGCAAAATGCAGGGAAAAGGAAAAAAAAAAAAATATTCTAAGAGAAATAGAAAAAAAAAAAGGAGAAAAGTACCTCTGCCTCTGCATCTGCAGCCTCCTCTCCGGATACAGTTTTGCACAACTCTGGCTCCAGTTTGCTTTCTGTTTACTCAATACCTCAGCTCAAATAAAAAGAAGGTGTATCCTTGAATACCATATGGAGAGCACAATCCATTGTGGGCTTTCTCTAGCCAAAGGTTTTAGGATTTTTTGTGTTTTTCTTTTCTTAGCTGTATCAGGCCACAGGAAAAATCTAGAAGAAAATATTTGGAAGGAGAGTTTTCAAATTTTCCTTCATTCACATACTACACACACCTGCACTGTGCAGCCTGTTGGTTTCTAATTCAGAAAGGATCTGATTCAAAGCTCACAGAAGGCACTTGAGATGTTTCAGCCACTGCTGAGAGACTGATTTCTGCCCAACCTGGAGTGGCCTGGAATCATTCCATTTCTAGACAGTCTGGGTCCTGAGAACTGCTTGGCAACCCGAGGATGCAGCGAGTTTTCCAAGGGACGTGTGCGGAAGGGTGCGCACTGCAGTCACCAGAGTCATTCACAGCAGGAGGGAGAGATCTGTGAAGGCAAAAGAACACAAAAACAAAAATAAAAAGAACAAAACCCAGCTCCTAAATACCATATGTCTAGAAATCTTTCCCCAGCACCCATCCGTCACTCCTTGCAGTTCACTTGGCTGGTATTAGCAGGAAGGCTGAGCAACAAAGCCACGCGACTCCACCAGCGGGACCCTGCCCGAACGGGACCGGACCCTGCGCCCTGCAGGCCCTGCCTGCCCCTCGCCACGCGCGGGCAGGGGACTGCGCCAGGCACCCGGCCTTGCTGGGCCCAGTCCGAGGAGCAAAGTCTCCCGTGGAGCTCACAGGAGCTTTCTGCCTGGCTTGGCGGCACGAGGGCTCCTGGGAGCTCTGCGGCAGCGGCTCTGCCTGGGGCTGCCTTGTAGGTTGTTTCATCCACCTATTATTTATCCTGGAACTGGAAATCCTCAGTTTGCAATAAAGTGTTCACTTCTAGGGAACAAACACACATTGTATTATTAGACCAGTCTGTGAGCCTAGAGACAGGTCTCACTGGGACTTAACCTGTCCAAAGACTAGCATAACACACTAAGGACCAAGCCTGCTAAGTCCTGGTCTTGTAACATTCAACAGTAGCAGCAACACGATTACTATTAAAAGTATAAAGATGCAAGTTGTTTTCTTGATTTCATTTCTGACCTTGTGCTTTCTGCAGGAACAGTGACCACTCTGTTGACACTATATCTCATTATCAAGTGGTGATAAACAATAACAACAAAAACACAAAAATCCCAGAACAAGCTGAGCAGAACCCACCTTCCAGTGCACACTTAGCCTCATTCAACAGTCTCTGATGGTCTCTTTTATCTATCTTCTGATGGGCAGTTAGTGCAAAACTTGGCCAGTCACCATGTAATCAGTTTTTAAGACTGCATCACTTCCAGGCAAAAGAAGAGCTCCATCCTCTCAGGTGCAGCAGCGTCACAGCAGCGATGTCAGGTAAAGCCACAAGAATATAAGCAGCGCGCTGCCTACGCAGCTTTACAAATTAAACTGCCAGCTACAACTAAAGCTATCGCAAAAGTACGACCCACGGGCAGCAACACTCACTGTGCCTGTTTATATGGTGACAGTAGTTAGAGAAGAATCAGTAGATCTTTGTTCTAGGCTGCATATATAACAGAGAGACAGTCCCCCAGGCAGCCAGGCAACACTGCTGACAAAATAAACTCATGTGGATGGAGAGCTGTAGTGACCGAGTGAAACGAAGCACATGCCTCCACACATGGGAATAAGTGGGGTTTATTAGGGCTTTCTTCTTTATTTTACTCTTATGTTTTTAATAAAAGGGGTGTGAGGGATATTTACAGTATAATAAAGGCACATGCAAGTCATGTTTACACTGGCTTCAATAAATGCTGATATTACTGCAGATTAACATGGTGCAAGCTGAAAGGAAAGTTTTAATAATAATCTTTCAACGATTTAGCCTCTGCCAGAATCTTTTTTATTCCCTCCTACTTCCGTGTGCAGCAGAAGAAGAAAAGGCAGCACAACTGAGGAAAAAGAAAAGGCGACCACACCTGCAGCAGGGATGCCCAATTTACATTCTCATAGCTCCTGAAAAGCTGGAAAGTTCTGCTTAAAATAAATTCTTAAATAACTGCATGTATTTTAAAACTTCCATTTTGGAGCATCTAAATACGGATGTATTTTCAAAATAAAAAAATCTATCCCTGTTCCTGGAAGAACCCTCCTACCTTCATGGTATGAATCACAAATGAAGAAGTGGCTCTTAGTGAAACAACAGTGAGTTTTAATATAAGAAGATAAACATTCCTAAATCTAATGGGCCAAGGCAATTCTGGTTATCTAGCCTAACCACCTGCAAAACTCTGGACTGAGCTAATCACTACTTAAAATTCTATACATGAGCTTGAGCTTAAACATGCTTTCCAGAAATGCAGCCAAGCTCAACTGAACTATTTTCAGCGATAGGGAATCCATCTTAAACTCCTGTATCTTGACTCACTCATCAGGCCCAGAATCTTGCTAGACATTTCCCCAGGAAGACTGAACAGGTCTTTGGTTCACAAGTAGGACGTAAGGATAAAACTAAGCCAAGAGCAACCGGGAGGATATTGAGAGGACTCGCTGTAGGCACATTTCAAGCATTCTGATTATTAATCTTGACTGTCCCCAGTTTTCAACCTCTCCTCTGAAGCACCAACAGAAGTACTGGAGGTTGCACTAGGAAAGAGCATGTACCAGTGACACACAGAGGAAGCATTTAGCCTCATCAGTGCTTGAAAGGCTGTGTTTTCCCCGAATTTAACATACAGGCACCTTGAAGGCCTGGCTACCTGCTCTCTACTCTCGTCTGAACAGTGTGTAGCAGATATTAGTTATTACACCATTCTGTCCTTAAGCCTCCAAAACAATAACCCGCTATATAGTATACTCTATTTGAATTCTATTTGTAATTGCAAAAATAATAAGAATCAACACATTTTCAATCTGAACAGTTCAGTTTAGAGAAAAATATAAGTAACAGACATTCTTACAATGGAAAGCGTTGTACAACTTTAAATGTAGGAGTACCTCTATATGCTACCTCTTATCTCCATATGTGGATATACATTAACATACACACGCTATAGTTCAGAAGCATAATGATATCAGTTACATTCAAATGGCGTATTATTTGTGTCAAGTAAACTAATGAAAATGGGTGATACATATACAAAATCTCCTGGAGATAAACTTATAAATTGGAGGTGTGTCTCAAACGTGGCAGGGACCAGTCTCGCTCACAGTCAAGCACAGGGTGATCTTTAGCACTTTTTCTTAGGATAAGATTTACCAGGTAAAAAATCAAAATGACAATAACGCCTCTATGTGCTATCGATATGTTTAAGAGCTGAGGCAATCAGCTGAAATAATAGAGTTGCTCAATGAAAGGTAGGCAAAATCTCTGGAACCAGATAGCAGAGATTGAGCTGTGTTCTCTGCATGAACTCTGTCATTCCCTGGGTGGTTAATCTAGCTATTAAAATTTGATTATTTGCATAGCCAATGCAAACTAGAGTTTGCATAGGCTATTTTATCATTAAATTCCTTCAAAAGTGATCAGAAAATAACTACTGCTGCCTTTATCTGGGCTTAGAAGAGATATATTTTCTTTCCAAGTACTGGAGAGAAAGGAAAGCAATACATACCAGCCACATATGAAAAAAATACATTAAGTAAAGAACATAAAGGACAAGAGATATACACAGAAAAGCTTCCTAGTCCCTCATAGTAGTGGCTGATATTTATGTCATTAATACGGCTCAAACATTAAAACCAGCAATAAGTTACCAAACACACTTCAGTTATTACAAACATCTTTTTCGGGTCTTAACAAATACAGACTTATCCTGCTATAGCAGCTAAGTTTCATAGTCCGTCATGTCCTATTCACTGCATACGTCTCCTTTATGCTCTTCATGTTTGCCACATCAAATATCTATTGCTTGGTTTTCCTCTGTATGTCTTTATTCTTCACTTATCAGAGCTGCACACATCCCTGACTACTGCTCATCTCCAGGGATTATCTCTATTGCCAATATATTCCATTTTTAAATACCTTTTTGAACTCACACTGAGTTTAGAGGATGAGGGAAGTTCCCTCCAAACATTTACAAAACCACCTCATAGCCTCTTTCAAATATCTCTTTAAAATGAACAATTGCCATGACAACTAAAAAATATCACAAATTCCTTCTAGTGGCCTGTTAAAGCCATTGCCCATTAGGCTTCGAGGAAAAAAAATGGCTCACTGTCCTCCCGCCTCCTTATATTAAGACTCCAAATGTTTGCGGACAACAGCTATTTTCTTGTTTTGTATCTGAAGATTATACATACCACAATCTAGGGAATGCTAAATCCACAGGGTACTATGTTAGGCTAGGAATAGGTAGGTTTGACTGCCAGGATTATTAGCCTTTTCCCATGGCTGGTTGCTGATCAAAGTTGAAACGTTCCAGAAATAGTCATCATAAACTATTCCAGTTATGCTATAGCTACTTTATATATAAGACGCTCGTCATTTTTAAAGCAGCAAGTAGGCTGGATGACATATTTCAAGTGAGACAAACGTAGGTAAACCAAGTATTTGTAGCGGAAAAAGTAAAGTGTTACTCTTCACTGACCTTGAGATGCAGTTACTCCCACTGGCGTTTTACTCTGGGTGAGGACATTTTAGGTAAGAAGCAGTTTATTGACACCGCATTAAATTAACTGGCAATCTAATGGCAGGGACAAACTACTTGGCAATCATATTAACTCAGAAGAAAAGGGAGATAGAGCAGTACTCAGGGATTTTCAGCCATCTCGGGCTTTATGTTGACTTTTTGTAACTTAATGAAGGATTTTTTTCACAATGCTATTTCCTAAATATTAAAATTGGCCAAGAAAAGATAACTCCTAATCAAGAACTATTCCACAGTCTCCAATACCTCACACCACATGGAGTTCCTGCAGGACCAATCCATGTTCACAGCACAGCTCTCCGATTGTGATACAGCCCAGGTTTCAATGCTATTTCTGTGCTAGCAACCACAATAACTACATGTACTGGTAGCAAAAGAAAGATTTTAGGTTATCAACCATGACCTCCTCCTGGAAAAAAGTACCCTGCTTTCTATCCCATTTTTAATTTACTTCATATCTTGAATTAATCTTTCTTTCCAAAATTTGTTCTCAAGCTTTGCAAGCTGTTCAAATCTGATCTATAGATGACAGTTGCTTACATCATTTGTCACTTTTACTTAAATATACAGATATCACTTTTAATTCTCCAGCCAGATGGTACCATCCTTAAAACTTCATGGATTTATTTAAAACATTTTCTAGAGCTCCTTAGAAATTCTGCGGCCGTGACTACCCAGACCTCCCATATCGAGCACACCAGTCTCACAGAGCTCGTCTCTCTTTCAGGAGGTACTTTCTTCAATTACCTTTTATCGATGTGAGAGAAAATGATCCAAGATCATTTAAGTTCTTTAAAATTATTTTCCCTGACCTTCATTGCATATCAAGTCTAATTCTGGTTTTCTCTTTTCATTTTTATTACTTCTGATAAAGCATCTTCTGCTCATTCTTTGTATGCCTATTAATACAGAAAACAGGTAAAGGCCTCAGGTAACACCACCACTTTCTGAAACCTCCAGCCCTTCACAGGCCCCAGCCTGCAAAAGAAGATGTAGAGATGATCAGTGACCACCTCTGGATCACTAAAGAGAGGCATGTTCAGGTTATTTTAGGCCTGTATTAGACCTCAGGGCTGCCTGAGCACCGTCAGCACAGGGTAGGATACGAGGGGCAGAACCTGCTTGTGTGTATTTCACATGCAGACTCTGAACCTGCAAAATCAAAAGCTTCAGCCCTTGCATTTGCAGTTAAAGGGAGGAAAACCGGCCTGAGCAAGAGAAAAACAGGAGGAAAGATTTTGTTCATCTTTGGAAGTGACATATTTGGAAGAAAGATCACAGAGCCAGAAAACACAAGGTCCTTGGACATTTTTAGCCAGCGGGATATTTTTAAAGTTTGTGGTTGTTTCCCAGCATATTCCATAGCTACCTCACTTCTTCCCAAATCTGTTGCCAGATATCTTGATCATGAGCTCACTACAGCACCTCCCTCATTTACTGACTTCCTTGCCCAATTACTGAGGTAGCAATCGCTCAACAACGCCACATCACAAGGGAGTTCAGCATGAAATGCAGTGTCTCCGAGTTCCTTTTACATTTCCTTCTCTTTCTTTGGGAAAGATAAGAGGGGGAAAAATGAGCATCAGGCCAGTTTGGGCCCCCTGTAGTGCCCCAAATGAGCAGTCAAGGTGGTACAAAGTACTCTACACCAAGGAAGTTGTTTGTGCTGCATTTTGCTGCCCTGGGGCCCCTGTGCCTGCAGGCACGCTCCTTGTGCCTCAAGTTTTCCCCTCAAATTTTTCCCCTCAAGTTCCTCAAAGTCTGGAGGGCTTTGCCCAAGCAAGGATAAAGGAGGATTCTCAGCAAACTCCTGGTCTAACACACAACCTTCTTCCCTCACAAGGTCAACCCAACCACAGCAGCAGTGCGGAGCTAAGTGCTGAAGCAGCTTCCCGCAGCCTGGGGCTGTGATGACTCCCAAGCAGAGACAGGACCAGCAGAGCCCCGCGCTGCCCTTTTGCCCGTGCACCCGTGCTGGTCAGAAAGCAGCAGGTCTCTGCAAGTCCTCTCATCACATTCAGTCAACGGGCATAAAATCTTCTGTTGACAAAGGAGAACTTTGGCACACGTGGAGCCCTGCCTGGTACAACATGCTCAGTAAAGCCATTTTCTGCTCAAATCCTACCTCCTTCCTGGGTACCTGCCATATCATTTTTCGCAGACTGTTTTGATTGCAAAATAGCTTGACTTCTTGTCTTTACATCTCTTGTTACTAAACTGTTTGGAAACCTCACTTCTTTTCATTTCCAGACGAAAGGTCTTTATGGCAGAGATCAAACACATGTTAACATTGATCTTAAACCATAGTAGCTCTTCTGTGCATCTGACACTCACCCCACAACACCTCTTAATCCATTCAGCCTTAGCCTTACCTAGCAAGCCAAGCTGCCTTGGTTTCTTCTCATTCAATAGGCTCTTCTTTCCTTGGTTATCTTATTTCCACTTTAGAGGAAGCCACGAGCATCATCTCGTGCCACATACTGTGGTATTCAGGCCATTTTTATTGCTTAGAAATCACCCTGTACTTGCTGCCTAGCATCATAACTCATCTTTGCACTCATGGTGCCTTCTCAGTCTGCACTATCAAGAAGTCTTCCTTTTTTGTGCCAAGTTCTTCAGCAGAAGTACTAAACAAGACCAAGTTAATCACTAAGTTAAACCAAATGAAATCTCCCCCCATAAGCTTTCCTACAGCTTCCTCTTCTTTAACTAGTTCCTTAGAGCTCTTCCCCAGCTGCAAAGTTTTCAGTGTGATACTATATAAAAGGCTTTCCCGAAGTCCAGGTTAATTAAATCTACAGCATTTCTCTTCACTGAAGGTCTTTCATTTTATCAAAGATAGCAAATCAGTACAGCAGGATCTACCTTTGGAGTACGTTCCTTTTTTATTCCGTTTTATTGTTCTGCCTTAATTCTTTCCTTCAAGATCTGTTCTAAAGCTTTGCATGCTGTTGAGTCAGACTAATGGCCCTATTGTTGCCTCGATTGATTTTAATGCCACTCCTGACCCTTCTTTAACACAGGTACAGTATCTCCTAGAAGGGTAACTGATAATCTGTAATCTGCATGACTTGAAACAGTCTAGTAGACTGAGCACAGCCCATTCCCCACAGGCACCAAAACAGTCATTTGCCAGGATGTGACTATCTAACAGCAATGCTAACAGCACAGCAAGCTGCAGGCTCTCAGAGGCTCAGCATTTGATGGAAGTACGCAGCTTCCATTCACCAAAAAAATGTCAAACCCATTCTCCAAAGTCTGGACAACAATTACACCTGTTCAAGAAAAGTTTAATTTTACTTTTTTTTTTTAATTTTACTTTTAATGTGGACAAAATGTGTGTGTTCTCAGTTTTGTAATTAAAAAGGCTTTGGTTGACTTGAAAAGAAACAAAATAATGCATTATTTCATTTCATTTGGACTATTTAAAACCAATTGTAGATGCTCTCACTTCTGATTCTCTGTTTTATTGATCTTTATGATAACAGATGCGTTGGGTACCTCAGCAATGGTTCTCTCAGCAGTAATATCTCTATATCCAAAGTCCTAATGTTCACCATGTATATGTACAAAGGAATTACCGTAGGCATTTGACCAGATGATGAAGTTTCTCCCTACCTGGGATTTGAATTTAATCTTCTTTAGTAGCAACTAAAATACCTGAATCAGTTACCAAAAAGTAACAACAGGCATTTTTCTTTCTAGTCCTGAGGGAGAAGCACAATAGGACGGAGCTGAGAATCTTTGAGAATTTCATATATATAAGTACCAAGAGAGGAATGGCACCACAGACTCCAGACTTATCACATACAACTCCTCCAGCTAGTGCCTCCTTTCTCCAGAGCAATTAAAACTCTGCATAATTGGCTCTTATAGTCAGTGTGGCCCATTCATCCCTTTCTCATCTGCTGAGACAGACCTAACAGCATCTGCAGCAAACTGATACCGCTGAATGTTACAGATAGTGAAGGGAACATTATGTGAAATATTTTCCTTGTTTTATCTGTACAAAATATATATTTGTCAACTGGCAAGTAGATGTGTCAGCATCTTATACAAGCAAAGTATATTTTGCTTGCAGGGTAAAGTTACCAAAATTGCATCCTGAAGATAAATTTCTCTATAACCTGGGAAATTCACATCTCAACTTGGTGTTCCTGCTTTTCTGGATATTTACACTGTACTCCCATTTGTACCTATTCAGGTGGACTAGTGCTTTTTGGGGTGTGTGTGTGTGTGTGTGTGTGTGTGTGTGTGCGCGCTCTGTCTAATCAAGTAACTATTCATGATGTTTAATGTTCCTCTAGGGCTTTCTCTATTCTATTCTATCGGATGAATGTTTCCAGGCATAAGTATGCATTCAAAACCTCATTTTAAAAAGAAGTCATACATTTCAGGGTAGCCACCAAACAAGTAGAGCAAGAACACATGCCAAATATACAGCAGGAAATAGAGCAAACTTAAAAATCACACACTGGGGGTTGTTTCAGGAAAAAGAAAATGAAGAATGGTAAGTTTTAAGAAGTCCTTGTTGACATCCTTACAGCCAAGAAAATGGGCAAATCTGTATTTTACTCACGTCTCAAAAAGAAAAGCATGTAATCCTCCCCATGAGCTTTTTCAATAAAACCTTTCTTTACCTTGTCTAAAACTCTTAAAAGGCTTATGAATTTTCCACATTATGTTGCAATCAGGGAGAAATAAATTTATGTGACTTTTACTGTCTTTATTTTGCTCCATAACTTCTGAGATTTAAAGCGGTCAGTAATTTAAAGTTGAAAAATAAGGTTATTAAAACCTGTAGGAAACACATGATTGCCTCAGGTGGGCATGATCCATGATACAGAGCCCAAAACACAAACATCTGTGCACAAGCTCTCAGTTCAAACTGCACTCTGGCAATCAATGAGTGAATACCTCTATTATTCTCACAGGTCCCAACCTTCTGACTGCTGATTTTGACTGAAGCACACGGATTACATAGCACACACACAATACATATATAGTGCATCCAGGGGCTATCATTATGCATAGGAAAAGACAGGAAAGAGCTACTCAAGTAGTGGCCAGTTCTGCCAAAACCTAGTACTCCAAATACGCTGAGATACAGTAATCAGTAAATAAGGCTAATTTTGTAATTAGTATTTGCTGGATGTTGCACTTAGATTTCTTCCACCCCAAATTTCCTTGGTAGAGACGGTCAAGGAAGCCTTGCTTAGGGCTAGAGCAGTACAATGGTAAAAGTATTAGGCTATAACCTGAAGACTTTGCATCTTATAAAAAAAAGTCTGCCATCATACTCATAGACTGGGAGGTCTGAGGCAAAATGCTATCTGTTATTGTTGTGGATCAAACTTGGGTTTTTTTGAATCACGTATTATTGTACCATTATTGAATCACGTAGCATTGTACGTATTAAGTAAAAATAGAAACTGAAAGGATTTGCTGATATCCTGATAGGCTTTGTTCATTTCCAGGCAAAGCACATCTCAAAAAATACCTTCAAACTAAAGAGAACTCGGGAGAGAGAAGCGGGAAAGATAAGACACTGAAAGCCTATAACCTCTCATAAAGAACTGTAAAAAATTGCAATTAGAGGTAATAACCTCTTTTTAAAGACGAGAGAACTGAGGGGAAACAGTTTTTAAATGGGTAAAAGGCACTTCCTCAAATGAAAGAGAATAATCACACCTTTGGAAAGAACAGGAAACAATGGGTCTGAACTAAAAAAGGGACCTGCTAAGTGAGACACTGGAAATAACTCTGCAGTGATAAGGCTGGTAAAGCCCAGCACCAGGCTGCAGATTCCCCGTGCTAGCTTTCTGCACCAAGACAGGTTCATGTCAGGACTGCTGTAAATGTTAAGGGGTCTTCTGCTGGGGCAGGGGACCTGGTGACTGAAGTTGGTGTCTTCCCAACATACTTGTCTGCTTCTGTTATCTAATAAGATATTCCTGGTTCGTGACAGTTCCCATCTGCTCAAGCAGAGCTAGCTCAACCCAGCGCTCAGCCAGCCAGACCTGGAGCTCAACCTTCCCGAGGGAGACGGGAAGGTGACGAGCGGATCACGCTGTTCTCTCCCCAGCCCACGCCGCCCTGGACCACCAGCACTGCTTCTCCACGTGGAGGAGAACTGCTTGGCCCTGAAGGGCACTGCCAGCCCTGCTCTGCTGTGAACACTTACACCTACCTGTGCAGCTCCTCTGCTCTTGTGCTTAGGGGGAAAAGCACAGGACATGCACGTCGGCGCTAGGCGCGGACACAAGGATCTCTGCCATCTTCTATGCAAACAGCTGCTAGAAAAAAAACTAAGCACACCCCCCAATATATCAGAAAACTTTCACATTTTTTTACAGCTTTATACATTATGAGTATCTTCCAATCAAGTCAGTGGTCATAAACTCTGCCAAAGATCACCAGTCAGCGTGCGAAAATGGTTATCATGCTGCATACCTTTCTCAGGATGTGTATGTTCCATCAGGTTTTCATTATGCAGCAGGTGAAAAAGAAGATACATTTATCAGCTGTGGACTGAAGATTTGGAACACGCCAAATATACCTGGCAGGGAAGGCTCATGAACCAAGAGGTCTGTCACTGCCCTACACCCACTCCTGTCAGATTCCACAGAAAACTGAGCCAGAGCTCACAGAAGTGAATTTACAGCAGTGAATCACTTGACTTGGTTTTGCCTGTTGCTAAGAAATCAGACCAGTTTGAAATCTGCTGGCCTCCAGTGAGAAGGGAGGAGAGGCGTTACGGGAAGGTGTGGATGTAGGATGGGCAGTCAAATTCTTAAAGTTTAGCCAGGTGTGGCTGAACTGCCATGACTAAAATAGACCTGGCACCATCAGTACAATGATTTTAGAAAGCTTCTGACAGTGCTCTGCTAATTGGGACAGACATGCAGCTATCAAAATGTGGTTGTCAGAAGTTAATTCCCTCATTTTATTATTTCCTATTATTCTTCTACTTATTTTGCATGAATATAATGTTGGTGAATGGGGCTCATACTCCAGCCTTCAGAGCGTAATTTATTTGTGTTTATTCACTGCAAACTTTTCCCTAAGGAGTTCTAAGAAGACAAAAGTCCTTGAGCACTGATCTGGACAACCGCATTTCTGTTCTTCAGTCTTTGTCATACGTTGTAAGGAAGTTGGAGGCCCCAGAGAGGGATCCTGAGCATGTTCCCAGTACAACTGCACTATATTACACTTCGCACAGCCCAGCTGCTACGTCACTGAGTCCCGGCTGTGGTTTTATTGTGTTAAGAGTTAAGGTTACCTTGGGGTTTGAGGACCAGAACATGTCTGTGCAATCACATGTGAATGAGCCATTGTGTCAATCCATTTCATATTTGCAACCCACATTTTAGATGATTTGGAAAGAAGATATAAAGATATCTGTACCAGGTAACTTGTCTTAATCTATCCACATCCTACCGTGAGTGATTGCAAGGTTTTATAATTAACTGTACAAACAATACTGTAAATGTGCATAGCACTGGATCAAACATAGCAAAATTAAATAATTTATACTCCACTACACAGCAAGCAACATTTACAGAGAGTGGTTACTTAACTGGAGACAGAGACAAACAGGGTTGCGCAAAACCGTGGAGGATTGATTAACTGAAGGAAGTGTGAACCATTCTGAAAATAAATTAAAAAATATAAGAAAGGAGCTAATACCCTTACAAGCAATAAACTGCTCTAAGAATAGGGCAATATTAGAGGCAATGGGAAATTAGTAACAAGGAAAGGATTAATATTGTGCCATAAAACTGAAGATGAAAGAGCAGGGAGGATTAACGATCTAGTTGGCAACAATATTCTTCCAAAGCTTGAAAGAAGCGGCCGGAGGAGCCAGTGCAACCCAGGCAGGCAGAGCAAAAGGCAGCAGGAGGGCTCTGCGGGTCCCGAGGGAAGCAGCAGCAGGTTGAGCAGAGGCACTTGGTACAGATGAACCCGAGGGAATTGCACAAGGCGTGCACAAAAAATGTTACAAGGCATGCACAAAAACGGTAAAACAAGAAAAGGACAGCTTTTCACTACCCCATGGAGAAGCAGACACTAGAACATGGATATACAAAAAGATAAGCTTACTTGTCCTAGTTTTCTCACACAGACTGCATAGAGATAGTCCATGGACCAATGGAAAAATCACCGATTCATTGCATAGTTCTGAATATAACTGGTAGTGCTGCTAAATTCAGATCTAAGCTCAGACTAGCTGAGACCTGTTGGCTCTTACGGGACATGTAAACTTCCCCTTTCAGCTGCAGCGGTCCACAGCTGATCTTCTTGCCTGGGTCAAGCATCAGCTTCTAGTTAAGTTGGAAAGGATATGAGGACTGAGCTTCCTGAGGAGAAAGGAAAAGGGTTCTTGGAAGGCTGGTTTTGAAGAGAAGGCAGAAGATTTGAAGAGCCAGCATAATCTGGGCTAGCACCTCACACACTTCATAGGGAGGGGGGCAGAGACCCTTTGAAGATATGCAAAGGACTGTGTTTGCTCTCTATCACCAACTATTTTTAGTAAAGTACAGGATTTTTGTGTTGACATACAGAAGCTTCAAACCTTAACAGAAGAACAGAAAGAAAGGGCATGGTGCAGTATAATCCATAACATCTACCTGAAAAACTGTTGAAGAAAGTAGATAAAAGAAAAAAAGCTTATGATTAGTTTATGAAAAGGTATCCTCCTGCAGTGATAATTGAGTTTCTTGTAATAAAGGAGAGGTTGGGCTTTTGCCCAGAGCTCAACAAAACTTTATTTGAAGTCTCAACGTTTTGTTCACGCAGGCTTACCTTCCTACAAGTATACAACTACTTAAAGCAAACACTCCTACTGCTTATCACTTCATCTTCAGTCTTTAATAAACATTGAGCAATTCTTAAAACCCTGTGAAATAAGAGCAGAAACCAAGGCCTAGAGAAACATCAAATGATTTAGCCTAAAATGCTGATCTATACAGAAAGGAGTCGGGACTTTGCCGAAATGAGCACAGGTATCCAGGCACCACTAGTTGTACTCATCTAACACATTCAGCCATGTCACTGAATTCAAAAGTGCCAAGTGCTCTGATTTTTAACATTATGTTACCCTATCAACTCTCCAGGAAGGCACTACAGGAGATCCATTCTGGAAAAACTTTAAGTGACTAAAACATCTCATGAAGATGGTCAGGGGAAGGGACTTTTCACAGACCTCAGAGTCTTGCAAGGTCCAAATAACCCTTGTAAAGTGACTCTAAAAATTAGAGCTCTAGTGGTTCAGTTTTCTTTAATTTTTTAAAGATAAAGTCTTTCTTGAAAGTGAAACTAATATAGTGAACCTAATTAATTTTGGCTTTTACCCACTGCTTTGGCTTTTTACCCACTGCTGCTTTGAAGCGAGAAGTCAGAGAGGACTTCATGGCTTCTCATGGTAAGATCCTGCTTTGTCTTGTTTTTCTACTTGATGTCATTACTGCAAGCACATACAGATAACTAGATTCCTGTGACCAAGCATCCTCTATGCTGCTGTAAGGTGTGCTTGTCATGGGAAGTTTCCCTGCCAGAAAGCTCAGCAAGATCAAAGGATTAGCCAGGCAGGTGCTCAGGAAGACAGAAAACATAGATGTTTATTTTGGTTCCAAGGCTGACCTGGAGGGTGAGAATAGAAACCCTGCACAGCAATATAGCCACTATTAACATTTCAGATACAAAGATAGGCGTATGTTTAAGCATTGGTTCTGTACTACCCTAACTTGAAGGAATATGGCTAATAGAAACTACTACAGACTGACTGTGCCACCATCAAATATATACGTGCCTAAATAATCTGAGAATAATTCCAAACTAAGTTAGACTTTGTTGATTTTAAGCCCTGCCCTCTGCTTAAGATAGACAACAGAAATTCAAGTAGAGGTTTTCAGTCAGAAGAAGTTTTCAGCAGGTCTGATCAAGATTTCAGACTCTCTGGTAGGATTTGGCTGAATATGGATTTGGGAAGGTGGATGACAGATACAGAAAGAATGACTGACTGTGCCACCATCAAATATATACGTGCCTAAATAATCTGAGAATAATTCCAAACTAAGTTAGACTTTGTTGATTTTAAGCCCTGCCCTCTGCTTAAGATAGACAACAGAAATTCAAGTAGAGGTTTTCAGTCAGAAGAAGTTTTCAGCAGGTCTGATCAAGATTTCAGACTCTCTGGTAGGATTTGGCTGAATATGGATTTGGGAAGGTGGATGACAGATACAGAAAGAATGAAATGCAAAAGTCAGGAGCAGAGGTCCCTATCCTGAAGAAAAGCTTAGAGAAATAAAACTTTGGCAGTGCCTAGTGAAAGGGTTTTCAAGCTGTAAAGAGGAAAATTCTCTCTCCCTTTGAGTCTTCATGTATTCAGGGACGCTAAACTCTAATGTCTTTATTCACAGAACTACCCAATTTGCTCCTTCATCAGTTTCTCTTCCTCCTACATAACTCAATTCTGGTATTTGTCTGGAGTAAAAAGTATCTCCATGTTCTATCATCATCTACGTACTTGTTTGTTGCTTTATTTTTTTCTCCTTAATCTGTAGGCCTTAAGGCCGTATATTCATAAAGTAATGAAATAACAAACATAGGCCTCTGACATCAGTTTTCCAGTGCTATCTGCAACTATCTGAATTTATGCGCAAAATTTCATAAACTTTTAAATCTACAGTTCAGAGGACAAATAATATATCAAAACTCTTAGTCTACATGTTCTGCAATCATGAAGTACAAAGGTTGCTCTTAATCTATAAAACATGTCAGTCATATACAGATACAGCCAAAGTGAACACAGAAATAGCAGTAGGCAGTAGACTGCTAAGTCAGGTCAACCTAAGTCACGTCAAAAGGAGAGGCATGAGGAAAAAGACGTTGAAAAACGACCATTGATGGAATGAACTTTTTGCTTCAATGGTTAGAGCTACTTAAGGAAAAGCACTGCTCAGTTTAAGTGTCCCAAAATATAAATATTAGACAAAGGTTATATCTAGTTTTCTTAGAAATATGCGATCGACTTACTGTACCTGTAATACAGCTTTCAATTAGATAATAAAACTTTGTTTATGGCAAAGTTTAAACCTAATACATTTGTGACTTAGTGCTTCATAACATCTTAGATCTTAAAATGGCTGTATCAATATTTTTTGTTATACTGCTTTTGTATTTATTTCATGCAATATTTGTTCTGCATTATTTTAATTAGTTCACTGCATTTGGTGAAAAACATTTCACTAGAGCTCTTTAAAATCAACACTTATGCTCTAGCTATTTGGGACTCATACTTTGACTCACCTGATTCCCAACTCACTTCTGGTGATCAACATTTTCTTTAGATCTATGGTTATAAGGGAAACGGAGTGCTGGAAAAGGTTTTAGGTTGGCAGCTCCCAAATCCTCTTTCTAGCCATCCCATTTCCCACTGCAGTTGAGAATCTGTTCCTGCTGCAGACACATCTGTGAAACTGGCAACATTGGTTGGGCTGCCAGCCCTTCAGTGAATCTTTGTGCTGTACAGCAGAGACAGAGCAGCTCTAGGCATAGAATTTTCTTCTTCATACTCTAATACTTCTTTATTCTGCATGTTTTATTTCCCCCCATTAGATTCTCTGTCACAAAATAGACATACTGCAGCTAAAAGACATTAATCAGCTTAGCTGCCTTTGCCCAATACATACTATTTTCTGCACATGTTTCTGCCTGGAAATCAGGCAGAAGGCTGTCATCAAGCCACCTCCTTTTATGAGGACACCCTGAAACTCAGTTATGGGAATTGTCACACATTATCAGAATTGGACTGTTTCTCCCATGTAAACTTTTATGAGATTGCAATAAACTTCAGAATATGCTCAACTCAAGGTCTTGGACTTCTTTGTAATGTTGCAGCAACTACTACACTAGCGAGAAAATAGGACTTCAATTTCCAATGAAATGTTGACAAGTTCTTGTTGGCTTGTGTGCATGGAGTTAATCATTCACAAAAAGCAACCATCTCAATAAAATTTCATATTTAAACTCATTTGATGAGGAAAGTAAAATCAATGGAAATGGAAATAATCAATGGAAATAATCATACTATTGTGCCATAACTGCATATTTTCTTTTCACTCAGTAGAACTCCAGTTAAATGTTAAGCTATTCAAGTTTAAAATCTTTCTTTTTTTCTCCTTTTAGTTGTTAGTCTTGATTGTTCAGTGTCTCACCCTCACTACTCTATTGAAAAAGAGGACAGTGTGAGTAACTAAGGCAGAAATAAGACATATAGCAAGCTACTACAATGAATCCATGAGCTTACAAAATCTAATTTCATGCTCTGGGCAGTTTTTCTTAACTTGTTTTCTATATATTTTCTATATATTTGCTAATTCATTCTACCAAAATCTATGAACTCCGAATCAAAAACTTACACAGGGCCTGCATTATCACCTTCCTTGCACCTCACACTGCCTCACATCAATAGCTATTTTGCATCAGTGGTAACGATCTCACAAAGACAATTATCCATATATCCCCATCTCCTATAAGAAATAATGTATTAGCTTTTCAGAGCAAACAAGCAGTCCTGTTTGCAAGCAGTCTCTGAGCACTCTTCTATTTGATGACTCTTCAAAAGAGCTACTAGGATTTACTCTCAACAATACTTGGCTCACTCTGCATCTCAGAGCAGGCTGATTTTCACAGCTTGTCCTCCATTTTAACTCAAACTCAGAGCTCTTCTTTCATACTTTAGCCTCTTCCTTCTATGTAATCATTAGCTGTCCACTATTCTTTCCTGGACATGATTTTGTTCAGTAATTACCTTGTAGGAAGCTGAAAAATTTAGAAAAGCCTACAGTCTCTTCCCCCTTACTTGCAATTATACTGTCTTGAGCCTGCCTTTCTACAGAACATTTCTCTTTTGCTTTCACTTGTGCATACAATATTCTCATTTTCAATGGAAAACTGCAAGGAAGTCCACTTCTCACCTTTCTAGTGAATGCTTTATCAATGATAGTTCTATTTTCAAGTTTTTTAGCGAGGACCATCAACAATTTGGCTCAGTTCTCTAGTCTTTTAAAATTTAACACATCTCTACCGTGTTCCACCAAACCAGCAGACTGCGGATACCCTGTACCATCACATGCTTTCGATAATCATTTTTATTACCAAAGTTATCGGATTGCAAACTTGTGTACTTTTTGTTACATCAGCTAACTTATCACACTCCATATGTTATTGCAACCATGACAGCATACTGCACTTGGACTCTAGCATGCAGTTTTGTTCCCAAGTATGCAATAAATATTTCTTCTCCTAAAAAAGATAAGCTATTTTTTTCCATTTTGCCTTTATATGTAAATTATTTGTATAGTGGAAATTACTTCCCTGTTGTATAAACTGAATTACAATTAAAAATAGGTCAGTTTTCTTGATTTTTTTTTTTTAATTACCGCATATTACCTTTACACCTAGCCGCATGACAAACCTGTAATGGGATTTAAGATACAGGCATCCATGTCTCTTGAAACAGATTTGTCCTTGCTGTTTTCCAAATAATTCTGCTGTATCGCAAGCGTATTTGTGTAGCCTCTTGGTAAATATCTTCCCTGTTGTGTCTTGGGGCTTTGGTGAAGCGGGTTTGTACCTTCCACCCGTAGCATTTGTTCCCAGGGCCCAGCAGGGGCTCTGCCCCCGTTACCTCCTCATGGGTCCTGTCCTGTTGCTCCTGCCCGCTTGGGCTCACCACGCTGGGCATCCTCTCCAGGCATCCCCAACCCTCTCTCCCTGTTGTCAGTTGTTTAATATCGTCCAGTAAAATTTAGTCCTTTTCCATTCCAACACTTGAAGATGGGTTGATTTTGTTTTGCAGCTCAGTGTGTTTTGTTTTCCTAAGCCTCCATCAGGATATCCCATCTAAATTTTCCTCTGTTTTGGATGCCCAAGCCCTACTGCAAGGTATTCCTTTGCCAAGATACCCCCCAAACCATTTCTTTTACTCAGCTGTGTTGTGAAGACGTGAAACTTATTTCTTTCCCTTACCTTCTGTAAACCTGATGAGTTTTTCCCAACCTCATTCCAGCTTCCTTACAGCTGCCTTCCCTCAGGCCCAGCGCAGTTTTATCCATTGATCAGCTCTGCTCCTGCCCTTTTCTGCGCCTCCCTGGACAGAGCCCTCTCCTCCCCAGCACGGCCGCGGGCCTATTGCTGCCCTCTGGTCGCATTCTCAGCCCCCCTGGGACCTCTCATCCCTCCTTTTCCACACACGAGCTCCCTCATGGGACTACAACCACCCGCTGCACGCACTCGCTGGCTCTCACCTGCTGACGCTGACATCACCCACACCACAGCACGGCCATTTGCAGGTGCCGAAACCAGTTCAGGGCTGGCGTGGCGGCCGCGAACGTAAAACCAAAGAGCCATGAGAGCAGGGTGAGAGCTGCCATAGGCGTAAGGCGGCAGGATCCCCCCAGTGGCACCTCAGAGATGTGTCACCCACCACCATGGTGGGGTCAAGCTGGGGAGAAGCAGAGGTTAAATGTAACTCTTTCCGTAACTCATGCTTACTTCTGCAGGCGGATGGTTGCTTTTCCCATTCCCTCCTGCTTCGCTCAGCGGGGCCTGCGGCGGCGGCTGCAGCCTCAGGGCTCTCCTGTGCCTCGGCGGGGAGAAGCAGGAATGTGCCACAAGCCTCCAGGCATGCGTGGCCTCCCCTCGCCCCACAGTTTGGGCCTCCTTCCTCAGGCCCCTTCACCATGGGCCACATGTGGGGCGGCACGGCCTAGAGGCCGAGTGCGCCGGCCCACGGAGATTCAGTTTCAGCTTCAGTTGTAACTCCCACAAATCAGGGCAGCGCCTCGTGTTAATGACAGCATTTCGGCCCTTGCGGACACAAATTTTAACCTTCTGAGTCATTCATCGGTTCTTTCTTCTACCAGGAGCTCAGACAAGAGACCCTTCTGCACCTGAGAGGATGGATTTGCCTCAAAGCTGAAGCACAGCTGCGCTTGCAGCCCAGTTCTCTGTTAAACTCGGGTTTTGCATGTCCGAGACACTCAGCCCTCACACCAGTGCATTCGGCTTCTTTGCCTGGAGTTCAGGGCAGAGCTGGAAGCGCGCTCAGGCTCCGAGCGGGGCATTATGAAATGGCCATTGTGGTTTACCATTGTTTGACCACCTGAGAACTGTATGACCTTTGGGTTTATTGAGAAATATTAATAAATATGTGAACATAGGGAACCATTTCTCTTTTCTGAGAGCTTATTGTGCTGTTCAGATTTTTGGAAGAGACTTTTGTAACATTTGTTTGTGTCAAAGATAAAAGACAACCCCTCCTAGCTACCTTTACTTAGCACCAATGCACACATTGTATAGTCCTTCCTGCAGAGCATGAAAAGAAACCTCAGTGACCATAAATACTCTGGGACAGAAGGGATTTTTCTGTCCCTATCATGTGCTCTTAACATAAAATCAATCTGGTTTTATTCCAGGAGGCACCAGCAATTCTGCGGCCAGAACAGAAAGTAACCGCTGCCTGCTCCAAAGGCAGTTCTGGCTGGGGGCTCTAAGTGGCAGAAGTCCCTCCAAAGGGCCATCCCATTAAGCAGATACCCCTCGTGATTATAGGAGCAAATACTGCAGGATCTCATCGCAGCAACTCCACACCGACTTTGTAATCGTTTCATCATTTCAATAGAAGCATCACAGCGTTATTGAAAAGGGTACCTGCAATTTTGAATGAGCAGCGTTGTCTCATGGCGAGGCCACAGACTGGCGCAGTTCTTTTTAGCCCAGTGTTGGGCAGTGACTTCTGTCTGTACATATAGGCCTGAAAGGAGGCATAAGCAGAAAAGCAGCAGTGTTATTTCTGAGACAAAAGCTTTCGTTAAAGCATTTCGTTTAACAAAGGAACTACTAGAATTAATAGTTAAACAGAATACCAATCAATCAATTCATGGGCTTGGTCCATACAAAATGTAACTCCCAAAGACTTTTGTTTTGCTCATTTAAAAGACATCAGCAAAAAATCCCCAGGTTTTAAACTGAGTAAATGGATTGAGGCATTCAGGCTTATCTAGGATATTAATCTGATGGTTTTTACAAGAGTTTGTATTTGCTCATTTGTCCCGGTAAGATGCGAACCAGAAATACTTGTTTGTTTCAAACTAGATTGAGGCCAGCAGCCAGGAGATCACTTGCTTGGAATTTAACCCTTATGTTCATTAATTGCTAGAGTGGTACTTGAAAAAATGAACACACAGAAAAAAACATTCTGAATTACTTAAGCCAAATAGATCTTTTGGTGTTTTTTTTCATATTTTTGCTTTAAAAACAGCTTGATTTTGGAAAAATGCATCTCTATAATTACTCTATATTAAGATACTCATAAGAGCAACTAAAGTGACTCACTAGAGTAACTCACTTTAGTTACAAGAATAAGAGTGATTGAAAAGAGAAATTATGCTGCATGTTATTTAAAAGTTTATTTAAAAGTCTATGATACAGAAAGAGGTTGAGATTATCAAAAAGCTACAGAACCACCACCACCACAAATTGAACTAATTTATTTTTCTCATCTTTCAACTTAAAACATTACAGAAAATGTCGAGCAGGTTGTAAAGAAAAGTTTTAAGGAGAAGGAAGTATGTGGAGGTCAAAGTAGTTATTTTCTTTATAGAAGATTAGATAAATACTTTGCTTTACTTGGTAAATATACCTAAAGTTTTATCTAGAACTTCTCACAATATCTTTTAGACATCCCTCACCCCCACTTTAGTTTCGCTTTCAAACATATTAAAATAGTAGCTAAATAAGATAGTGCTCAGGAACTTTTTTATTTATTTATAAACCATGCTGCACTTGCAAATAATCCAGCTGCTTAAGAAGCTTCTGAGGGGAAGACAATCCCCATCTGAGATGTACCTCCTAAACTCAGTGCAGGCTGCCCGAGGCACCAGGCACCTTAGGAGCTACTTGGCCTTGTGTCCAAGGCTCGTGTTTGCCTTGGAGGTCATAGCTCACATTGAAGTGATCACAGAACAGAGACTATGGTTTCCAATGACTTGCCAAACACTATGGGCTTAAAGTCATAACAAAAATCAACAAAATTCCTGGAAAGTCACATCGTAGTACTTCCCCCCACACACAGAGCCACCTCCTCACTTTCATTTGTCATCACAAGTCCATAGAAATACTTCTGAGGGCAGAAGCTTGCCTCTCTAAGCTGAGTCTTTCTACTCAGGGGATATCCAATAAATGTGAATGCTGTCGCTTAGAAAGGTGAGAGTTTCATCTCTTCAATTTCAGAAGGGGCCTGCTCAAGAGCTTCTGTTGACAGAGAAGCCTTTGCAGCCAGGCACTACCCAGGAGATGAAACCAAAGCTGTGTTCCACAGACACAGGAACATCTGAGATTATCTTATTTTCTAAATAATAGGTAATATCTCCAGAAAAGAACATTCACATTGGCTTTATGAGAGTTTTCAATGTCATCCACACTTCTGTTCCACTAGGTCCTAGCAGATAACTGTATGCATTAGAAAAAAGGAATCAGTAGGAAACAGCTTTCTGTTTTCTATTTTGTATTACTACAGGATATGGTTACAGTTATCGCTATGAGAAACTACAGGTCTTACTCTGTCAAGATATATTCTGCTATGGATAAGCACAAAAAGATAGTGTACAGTATTTGTAGGATACCCTTCTAATACACAAACCATAGAATTTTAATTTCTGCAGTGTTTTGCCCACAATATCTTTCTCTATTGACAAAAAATAATTCTAGTAAGAATAACTTATTCATCACCCTTATTATTTTTATTACATAAAGAAGAAAAGAGAAGAAAGAGAATGAGAATAAAATAACAAATTCTGGAAGAGTTTCTTCATGATAGCTTTAAAAAAAAAAAAAAATACAGGCAAGATGCAGTTGAAGGCAGTCTTGAAGCACTGTATCAGTACTGCAAGAAAGTAGTGTTCGAAGATAAACCAGATGGGAACATTTTAGAATATCACAGAACATCACACCTGCAGTTTCTGTCTACACACTTATTTCAGTGGTATATCAGCACCACATCCATGAGACAGGTTGTGAGGAAAAATTACGTGAAAGACATCGTAAGAAAATCCAAATAATGCTGCTAAACAGCATGCCTATCCACAAAAACATTATCAAAATTGATGTGCAGTTCTCAGTCTGTTAACTGTGCTACCCTTTGTACGGTTTTGCACGTTTTAACTGTTAACTTTGAGACAATAAACAAAGGCTGAGATGGCAAATGTGCTTTTTGAGCCTTCTATCCTTTATATACAAGCTCTGCCAGTGGCTCCCACACGTATTGTAAAAATCAGGAAATGTTGCTGGATGTGAAAAATCTTTCCGCATTGAGTTATTTACAGTGGCTTGTTACAGCGCATAATGTGCTTGCTTTTTTTTCCTCCCTGTATTTGCTCCTTTTCCCATGTCTGTGCTTTATTTACTCTGTGTTCTCTTCTGCATTTGAGAAATACTCACATAAAATAATGACTAATTCCCTCTTACCTTGTTTTCAATAGCAGACTCAAAGAAAGGAAAATCTGCTTCTTCAGGCACCAGGTATAAACAAACTGGAACCGGTAGCTGAAGAGCAAGGCTCACCGACTGGCAGGAGTCTGCACCCCTAGCCTGGCCTGCAAACACATTTCCCTTTTAAAAGCCTGCTTGACATGCTCCTCAGCCATGTGCAGCACAGGCTACCACTGCAGGAGCCTGTGCTGACGCTGAGGAACTCGCACTGAAAGCGGGCAGGAGCTCAAGAACAACACAGAGAAGCTCTGCTGCCCACTCCCTCGGGATACCTGCAGTCTCTGCCAGGCACTGCCCCAATGGCAGGGCCAGAGGAAAAGGCTGAGCCAAAGAGGCTGGAAAACAACTAACAGAAGAGGGGAGTTTGGCTGGAGGTAGCAGGGTGGGAGACTGAGACCCTAGGACACAAAGTGGTCACCAATAGCTCGGTAGAAGAAGCCCAAGTACAACTGGAGTCCTTCGAGGGCACTTGCAGAAAACTCCTCCAAAGTTGAGATGCAGCATATGAGAAAGCATGAAAAAACTTGTTCGAAAGATGTTTATGTTGGCTATAGAAATTAGAGGCGGGAACATTGACTGAAAATAATCAGCCGGGTGGGGTTGAACAGCAGAATACCTTGAAAGCAAAGGCCCATGTTTGATGCAAGTAGAGAAGCATAAGACAGCAAAGAGATCAAAAAAGAAGGGTCATGTGTTATCAAAGTTACTCTAAGAAATAAGATTTTAAGGAAAGTACCCAATAGAATTATCTTCTAACTGAATTAAAGGAGTTGCCACATCTTGCAGACAGCATCTGACAAACTTGGTAACAACTTCCCTGTGATCTTCTCTCAGCGCAGTGCTGCTCAGCCAGTCAAGCACCAGCAGGGATGGTCAGCAGGACTACCGGTCAGGGGAACAGTGCTTATTCCCCCACACCAGCAAAATATCTGTGGTTGTTTTGCTGATATCTGAGCAAGGAGCAGAGGCCAGCAGCCAGCTAGCTTTGCGCAGCCAGGCTGGCAGTGAGGGTGGCTTTTTCCCTGCACTGTTCCCATTGCATTTTGCTCCCTTGTTCCTAATACAGAGAAGCCGCTTAAAAAACCTTCACTAACATTACTCACCCCAAAACTAGTCGTAAAGTACTGAAAAAAGTACTGAAAAGTACTTGAAGATCTGTTTCCTCCAGTAAGCAGGAACACTTTTTCACTTCATTTTTTCACCAGTTCACTGGGATGGAGGAAAGGAGAGGAGAGCCAAGATTCCTCTCCTCTAGCAAACAGCCAGCTACCTTAGAATCTGCTATTCCACCCACACTAGAGAACTCCTCTGCTAATTTCATCACCTCTTATGTACTGCTGGGTGCAAGAAAAACCACTTCAGTTTCTCCTGCCCTTTGCACCTTCCTACATTTACTCTTACTAGCAAATCCTAGGGACTATGCCTCTCTGCATCTCTAGCTTCTGTTGCTTGCAAAAATGTACCAGTTTCCGCCACTTCCATCTTACCTGGGTTCCAGAAAATACTATGAACAAACCTAGATAGGGTAAGTGCATTAGCAGTTCTTAAATATAATGGTTTGAAAACAACCTGTGGTTCATAAGCCGCTGGACTGTGGATTTTAAGAGCTAGAAAAAGATACTGAAGGGAAAGAGCATTGTAAGTACCCTATTTCTTATTTTACTTTCCTAATCTGCCCAGACTACCCGTTGTCCGAGACAGGATAATGCCCCAAAGGGATATTCAGTTAGGCTTAGCATGGCAGTTCTTGTGCCCTTCCCCACCTAAGGAAGGAATGCTGCTTCTCCCTCTACAGAAAGCTGGAGTAATGCCTGGCAAAGCTTCTGACACTCTGACTGCCTTCTCGTGGGAGCCCTTCCCAAGTTGGCATCTTCTTTTCCTCCCTACTTGACAGATTTTGCAGGAATTACAAATCTCTCTTGGGAGAGAAAGCCTACGATATTTCTCTCTTCAATGCAAAATTTTATTGAAAAGAATATTCAGTCTCTTATGGAACAGGGATAAATCAGTCTTTTGCAGCCTAGATAAAATGATTAAGAAAGGAAGGATTAAATATAGTCTTACACTTGTCCCACACAACTACTTTACTTTCTCAGGTAGTACCTCGGGGGTTTCCAGCTGTTTTAAGTGAACCCTGAATCACTTTGAAGACTGAAAAGAAAATATTCTGCAAAACTCCTGTTCTTCCAGCCTGATAAGCACTTCAGGATTCCCCTATTTAATTTGTAGAAACCAAACACTGTATTAGTGTCTGATAATAATTAGATCCATACAAAGCCTCAATCTGCTATGGTCCAGAATGAGAAATTTCACCCTAAGATTTTAGATAAGTGTTTACTATGACAAATAAGGGCTCTTAGTATTTTTTCATAAATACAAAAAACACCTATTTGATTAAATTATACTTTGTTTCAGCTTTACTCATGTTTTAAGGTAAAGCCTAGCATCAAGACATATGAGACAAAAAGAATACTTAGGTATTTGACCAAGCTAGAAGCCAGCCTGTAATTGTTCAGTCTCCAGCTCCTTCTACAAGCAAACTGAACCATTTCAGTTGTGTCCAAGGAACAGGCAGGTATCCCATCCAAGGAAGTTCCATGAAGCTCATCCCTCCGCTATCCTATTCAAAGCTAGTGTTAGGAAGCAACTTGCCTTATAGCAGTCCCCTGAATGGCACTTGGGGATTGGTTAAACCTTGCTGTTCAATCCATTTGAAAACAGCAGTCTCGCCCTGATTTTGTGCTCTTGCGTTGCTGTCCATTACTAGCTACTAAATAGTATCTTCGTCTCATGATTTTTGAGCTGTCTGCCTTGAACCACAGGATTGCTGGAAAGGAATCACCTAATTTTCTAAACCCTGAGCTTTGACCCAAGTCTTCCATTTACAGGCACAAGTACCAGGTGAGACATTTCGCCGCTTTGACCTGAATTGCCTTAAGTATTAAATAAAACCCCTTCCACAACTCGCACGCGGTGCTTTGTTTTATTCAGCAGTCTCGCACTGGTGGCACGTCGCTTTCCTGCGCGCTGCGGCCGCTCTGTGCTCCGCAGAGATGTCTCGGAGTGCTGTGCTCCGCGGGGATGTTTTCCAAGGCGCTCGCCCAGGTGGACGGTTACCACGGTTACCTGGCAGGGCCCAGCCCTGCCTTGGCTCCCAGCACTTGACAAATCGATTCTTTTTAATACTGAATAACTTTTTACAATGGTCTTTTCCCAAGATTAATTTCCAGTTACAGTAATAAGTTGAGCAGTGTGTATGCTCATATATATATATATAAAAATTTATAAAATATGCGATTTTATAAAGTAATCAAAGGCAGCAGCACATTCCAGGCACATTCTCCCCCTCCCCAGAAGCTAATGGAGTACAGCTGTGTTATTACAAACCCATGCCAAGAAGCCTGAGAAGGCATTTAGGGCAGAGGGGGCTCACCAGCCACCCTTGAGCTGGGAGAGCTGATTTACATGGGTTCCGTAGCAGCCCTCACGCCTCCATCGCCTTAACTCAGGACACTGGGGAAATGAATGCTGCTTGGCAGGAACAGGTCACGGGTTTTCAGTGGGAGCCCTTGAAGGTGCTGCCTGTTGCCTCCTTGCTCCCCAGGCAGCGCAGCCTCGGTGCCCCTGGGGACGGACCCCTTCCCAGTGCCCAGGCCCAGGAAGGAGACAGCAACACCACTGCTGGCAGCAGAGGGGGAAGAGCTTCTGGTTCCTCTCCTTGCCACCTCGCCCAGGCACGGGGCTCAAGCGAGTAAGGACAGCAGAGCACCGGGGCTGAACTCCGCACGTGGATTTTGGTGTTTGAGAGGCTGATCCTTAGAGTTACATCCAGAGAGTTACAAATGCTCTACATGGCACAGACTGTGCTGTCCTCTGCCAGCTTTCTTCCTCCCACTCATCCCTGCAGCCAGTCTCTCCTTGCAAAGTTGAGAATCAGACCACATTCAACATCTAGTTTTATCCTTGGCAAACTCTGAAGTTAGCCCTGTTCTAACATGTGATGAAAACAAACAAAAAATGTTTTCACTGCTCAGCTCTTGCCACCTGCTACTCTCCCCAAGAAGTCAGGACAAGAATACCTCCATACCTCAGAGAACAGTGTTGGATGGGTCCCAAAGCATGAATAGCCAACCTGACCAGTGAGTTATCAGGAAGGCTTTTAAGAATGAACTGGACCTGGTTTGTACTGCCAAGGGTAAATTAGCATCATTGCTCCCTTTGAAAAGTGGCTGCAGGGAAGGAGAAGAAAATAGCATGGAAATACAGAAGATGGAATAAATAACTTCCACCTTGTGACAAAAGAAGGCAAGAAACAGGGCTAGAGAAAAAGAAGAACGAAAAGGCAACACTAGCCTTGAAGATTTAAGTGATATCTAATTTTCAAGGCGTAGCTTACAGTTAGCTAGTAATCAGGTATCAACTGAAGAGAAGATCCCAAGACCAGAGGAATTACTCAGTCTGGCCTTTCCTCACATTCAAATTTTTGAACGTTCAAAACTTTGGTTTGTTGCTTTCTCTGAAAACCCCAGCCTTAGCCTTCAGTAAGCAGCATAAAATAAGCACCATGGGAACTGCCTTGCCCTGTGACTTAGCAAATTTCCATCACCAAAAAGAGAAAATACTTACCCATTGCCCTCTGCAGAGTCTTCTTATCTGCTGCAACAGGAACTGGATTGAGCCTTAAATAAACCGTTATATAATATTAGGAATTACACATTTTGAGACTCCTAGGCATTCATCTAATTATAAACTCACTTTGTGTCTCAAGAAGTGCTATTTGCTGTGAACAGATGGGCTGATTGAAATAGTCAGTGTGTAGAAGCTGAGGATTGAGTGTTGCACTATTAACTTAATGCAGAGCAGTAAAGGGATTTGGGCTTAAGATAAGTTTCTTGATAAAGGTGATATATCTCATGATCTTACAACATTTCATTCACAGACTTTGCTTGCTAACCTAGACTACTGAACCCTGCACAGATCTTTCCACTAGCATAAGAGCTAAAAAAAGATCATTTAAAAAAAAGTTAGTTTGATTTCAGTTTAAGTTTAAACTGTCTCAACTTTGCTGTCTTCAGCTTCTCTTTGAAGATTTAAGGAAGTATTGTAGAAATTCATACATGGAAATAATCAGTTAAAATTTTTTTGAAAACAATATTTTTTCCATTTGTGAGTAGAATTAATTTTCATTTAGTCTTTTTCAGAACCAGCACAAATTCAAATCTTTGTCTTAACAATGGCAAAACTATCATTTGCATCTATACCCTGTTACAATGCTTCCCACTGGAGGGCACCTGATTTGACTATTTGTTCATAACTTGTGTTCCTCCATTGCACCTTCTGGCAAAAGGTCTGGAAGTCTGGTAATGCTGCAGCTGGTCTGAGGAGCTAATTTTTGACATGGCAATTTCACAACTGAAATAATGGAAGGGAACTAGCTGATGGAAGGTAAATTCTCAAGAGAATAAAAAAAAACAATGAGGAGGTAGTCTACTGTTTTTACTATTGTGCTTCAAACTAATATTCCTTTGGCTCAAATGGTAACACTGAATCACAAATCTCTCAAGACTTAAAGTTGTTTTAATGACCATACGTATATAAGCTGTACTAGAAATTTACCTGTATTCTTTATGTACAGTAAGCCATATTTATGAATCTCGTCTGAAATGAGATCTTTCATCAAGTTGTTAAAATCCACCTGCAATATAATTTATTATCAATACAACCTTGTATCCTACAGATAAAGATTATGGAGATTTAGCAAAAAAACAAAACCTGGCTCTAAGAAGGCTGTGGAAGTGACGTACATTACTTGAGAACTGACATAAAGTTCAGGACCTTAACCTTAGTAAACATTGAGTCATAGTCACAAAGCGGTTAAGCTTTGAAGGGACATCTGCAGATCATCTAGTCCAACAACCCTCAAGCAGGGTCATCTGCACATTGCACTAGATTGCATCCAAGGTGATTTTCAATATCTGCAGAGAAGACCTCACAACCTCTCTGGGCAACCTGCAACCCTCACATTCAAGAAGTCTTTCTATTGTACTCAAACTGGAGGTCAGACAAGAGGTCAGGTCAGCAGATAGTTACTTGAGACTTCCAGAAAGTTTTTTCTAAATGCATTTCTTCTTTTTCATTGGGATAAGGAATTTCTGCACTGTCCAACAAAGTTTTCCAGAACTGTATTCAAATACATAGGACATACACAGCAAAGTTTTTCTACCTTTTACAACTACGAAACAAACTTGTGCAAGATCCCTGATAAGTTCTGATTATTTTTTATGGACATGCAACTAGGTCAGGAATATTGCTTACAAGTGTTTGCATGAGTTGCCAACAAATTCCTGATTACCCCATTTCAAAAAATTTAGTTGTCCTTCAAGTTCATTGTGAAAGTTTATCAGCTCTTCTCCAAAGCAAACCTCAAAAAGTAACATGCACTTACTTCTCACTGCATAACACTTGCATCTCTCGGAGCATACGGCCCACTCATTTTGCAAAAATGAATGCCAGCACTTCTAGAAAGGAAATAGCCCTTTTTTGTTTTCAAAAAAGACCTTTTGTTTCAGAGTTGGAGATACAATGCAAAGTTAATGTTATAGAATATATTCTACTTAATATATTTCAGGCAATGTTTTCCTATGAATAGCTTCATGTTTTTATAAATATATATATATATGTAAACATGTATATGGTGTGGGTGTGGGTGTGTGTGTATAAACACCACAACCAATCTACTTAAAATCAGATTGTTTGCTCTAGAAAAAATATACTCTGCAATTCAGACTTATAATACTGGAGTACAGGGTGGGTGTGAAATTGCTCTACATAAGATCACAGAACAATTCAGGTTGGAGGGGACCTCAGCATGTCACTAGTCCAACTTTCTGCACCAAGCAGGGTCAGTTATGAGACCAGACCATGTTTCTCAAGGCTTTATCCAGTAAGGTCTCAAAGACCTCCAAGGATATAGGCTGCACAACCTCTCTAAGTAATGTACTCCACTGATAGGCCTCATAGGAGAAAATAAATAAATAAACAAATCTTATCTGTAATCAGAGCCTCTAGTTTCAACTTATGCCTGATATCTCTCATCCTCCCACCACATACCATTGAAGAACCTGGCTCTGCCTTGTTGGTAAGTTCTTTTAGATACTAGAGGGCTACTATTACCCATCCACCTGAAGCCATCTCCTCTGCTATATTGAAAACCTTGTTCATGGGCAAAGAGGAGGCATAGCAAATACAAGTGAAAACATGAATTTACTGTTAGTATAATTGAAAACTTAACAGTGTAATTAGAAAATTATTACTACTTTAGATCTAATTATTACAGAAAATCAGAAAATTAAGAATAAGGTAGTTATAGCACTGTTAATACAGGAAAAAAATGTTTCTGTAATGGCACAATTAAAACTGTAGCACACCTTTAGTTTCAGTGTCTTTTCCTGGTTATTCTTACCCTTCTATTACTCATCTGGATCATAAAGTCAGTAGCTTTAGAAGCCAGCAAAAGTAACACCAAATCATCAGCTAGTAAAGGTAAAACCAAGTCATCAGCCTCTGCAGTCCCTCATCAAGCAGGATATAATGTTGATTTCTTCTTTTTTCTAGGATCCACTTAGAGTTTATGTATTTGCTAACATGCTTTTGACACCTTTCTCTTTCCTCATTAGTCTATCTTCATGTTACATTCTAATTTATGATAGATTGTGCCCTTTACATATGGTTGTTAGTGTTTCTGTGCTACCCCAAGAACAGTTTGGTCCAGCTCCAGGTCTTTACTTCTTCAACTGACTATAAACAAATATTTTATAGCCACGGCATCTCCAGCAATAAGCTTCTGCCTCGTCTCTTATCACCCCTAGCCTGTTTTACTCTCATAATAGGCCTATATTTCTGTACACTATTTCATTGTGTTAGAGTTATAAAGCCCTTACCATGCACAAAACAACTGTTTGCTATTGCTAGTTATAAAGAACTATGTGTGTAATGTGTAAAGAAAAAGGGTAAAACAAATTAGCTGTTGACATCTGGATGGTTAAAGAAATTGCTGCCACAACTAAACCAAGCAAAATAAGGTTAAATGCAGATCAAGAAATTTCAGACAAACAAGCCTCACTCCCGAGGCCTTACAAACTCAGAAAGTTTATGGCCTGTTGCTAGTAATGCTAATACTGTATGACAGGGCTACCTGGCTACATGTCTCCCTGTTGAACGAGCCCCATTTTTTCAGCCCCTGCTCAGAGAGAAAGTACTTCAGGCCCCAACCATCTTGGTGTTCCACCCTTGCTCCTCCTTCCTCACTTCAAATCCTTGATACCTTTCCTTTCCTGAATGCAGACCCCAAAACTAGGTAAGTATTCTAAATATAATCCAATATATAATCAGTTATTCTACTGTAAATATCATTGATGCTCTCTCCTGTCTTCTCCTGCCTATGAAGTCTGAGAGAATTTATAAAAGCAGGTGGCCACATATCCAAAGGCTGGCTCAGCTCATTATGAGACAAGACAATAAGGCCACAAGAGCCTTTAGATAGTCGTGAAGTCATGAAGAACCTTAACAGTATCTATGGACATCCGTATATCTAAGCCCAGCACATTAAAACAATATTGGATAGCATATTATATTAAAAGGAACATTTGGGCTGTCCTTACCAGATTCCAGTCGGAGTCAGGAGGCAAAGAAGTCCCAAAGCTGTGGCAAGGAGTTTCTTTATGATTAAAGACACTTCAGTTTCTCCATCACATATGAACACCAAACCACTTTCTCAACTATCCCTGCTGCAAAGGATCATAATTCTCCTCCATCTACAGGACACAGCAAAGTCTTCTTTCATACAGGCGGGGAAAACTCATTCGTTAGGATACTATATTCTCTTATCACCATTTTTCAGTTTGTAGTTTTTATGGCTCCAGCTACTGTTAGATGGAGAAAACAAAACAAAACCACTTCATTCTAGAAGTTTTGTCTTGAGACCTGTTAACTTTTTTTTCTTAATATTCTTCTGCAGCATCTTGTACCTAGATCTGAAAAACTTCAGAGCTGTACCTTTCAGAGCCAATGATGTTGACAACCAGCTTTTAGATTTGTCAGAGCAGGGTTATTAAAGCAATGGAGAAACTATATGAAGATTCCATATACATACAGTGTCCAGCTGCAAGCATCCACTGAGATTATCAGCACATCCACTCTCATGGACTTTCCTCCTTTCCCCCAACCCCATGCTCTCCTATTTTTAACCTGTTTAAATTGGGCATGTACCAGGATTAGGATGGGGTAGGCATCCACTGGAATTAAGTGATTCCTAAAGGTAGTGCTAGTCCTCGGAGGATTTTGACACATGCTGCAATACAGCCTTTCTACCATATGACAGTACCACTCTGATCCATTCTAGCTTGTCTTGGATGCAGTTCCTAGTTATTCAAATCAAACTCAAAACAGGAATATTAACTTCAGCCTCCTGAAGACCAAATGAAAAAATGGTTGCCAGGACAGACAGCCTGTCTGCACAGGCAAGCAGCATTTGAAGTTACAAATCTGTGTCCAACATTGCTAAGATTCTTGCCATTTAAAAAAAAAAAAAAAAAGGTTCTTTTTACTCTCCACTACGTATAACAAATGAAGCATTTCTGTAAAGCCCTCATTTTAGGTTTGCACCTTCCTCTCCTAGAGCACCTTCTCCTCACAGCTATCATTCCTTCTCTTTACACCCTTACCCCCACCTTTGATTGACAACATCTTCTAAATCCAGTTAAAACAAATTGTCAACCCATCCTTAAGATGCCTTATGCTAAAGGCTCATTTAAAAAAAATAAAGGATATTCAGCTAAAGTGCATACTTAGAACTTTCCATATCCTGATAATTGCCCATTGCCCACAGATATGCTGTAGGTTGAATTTTACAGCCCACTCAGTCAAAAATCACTTAAAAGACAGATTTGCTTCAGAGGTAGTCCTAGCATGAACTCTAGACACCCACACACAGAATCAGAAAGCATGTCTGGGATGCCTGGCATGTCTGTGCTGCAGAATGCAGCACTGCCCAGCGTGAGCCACCCAGGCTCAGGAGACAGCTCCTGTCGACATCGTGTAGAAAAGGGGATTGGGAGGAGGTTGGGTGGGTGTCACAGAACCAGGGTGGGTTCACAGGCTAGGCTGAGCTGGGAAAGGAGCGTATCCATCACACTGGGGGAAGCACACATTACACACGACAAAACTGGATAAAGCAGTGTTACATTATGTAGAGCGTTGTCAGAGTAATTCAGATTGGAAAGGACCTCAGGAGAGCTCTAGTCCAGCCTACTGCTCCAAGTCGTTTCAGCGACAAGATCAGATCATGCTGCTCAGTGCTTTATCCAGTTCAGTCTTGAAAAATCTCTCAGATGCAGACTGAACAACCTCTCTGGCAACCTGGCCCACTGACTGACTGTTCTCATCATGAAAAAAATTCTCCCTATATCTAGGCACAATTTATCATTTCAACTTACGTGTATGCTCTCGTCTTCCCACCGCTCATCCCTGAGAATAGACCACGTGTGTGCGCGTGTGTGCATGTGTGTTCTCCTATACAGCACAGCATCCTTGATTACAGGAGCAGATTTCTCAGAGACGAACAAAGTTTGTGCCTTTGGTGATGGAGCAGAAATGCAAGTGAACTAACCTTCCAATGGGCCCCACTCCATTCTAGCAGCAACACTAGCAGCTAAAAGAGAATGATTCTGAGAGTCAATGAGTCCTCTTGCAAAAGGCAGACTTATTTTTCATTATTTTACAATACTAGTACTGGAAAAAAATATGTTCCAGATTGATGCACAAAACATCAGTTTCTGAAAAGCAAAGTTTCCATCAATAAGCAGCCCTGAGCAGCTTCGATAAGGGATAAACATAATCAACCTTATTAAACCAACAAACCAAGTTTATTTATAGAAGTCTGTACATTTGTAATGAACTATGCTAGAACACCAACGAAACAAAGCAAACAAATTTCTCCCCCTCTAACAAGTGGGAAGTATAGTCACTCACCTTTACATGCACTTAAAAGAAAAAAGATTACAGCTTTCATACACAGTTCTGAAACTACTCAAGAAAAGTACTTTCTTGATGGATTATTCTTAACATAGGAGGTTTGCATGATAACTTACTGACTGTTGCGTTTCTCAAAAACAATATTTCAGCAGAATCCAGAGACCGAGAAGATAAGTTGGAGTTTCATAGTTGCAGATAACTAGGATATAGTCATATCATTCAAGGCTACATTCTAAACTCCTGGCACCTCTTCCATTTTCATTATCTGCACTAGCAGTTATTGCAACACTGTACAGATCTCACCAGCACGTTTGACTGTACAGCCCATTCATGTGTCAACAAAATGTAGAAGTCTGCTAAAATCAACATAAGAGGTCAAACATATTAAAAACACTGAGTCCGAGTTGATTTTACCTTCAGAGACCACGTCTCACTGCACCCCCAAGCTCCGAGGCATTCCCATGAGCAAAGCAAGATCTACATGACATGATTTTGCAAGTATTTGTGAAAAGCATCACAGGGAGATTACTTGGAAACCTAATTTGCAATAGCCAGTTTTAATTTTTTTTTTTTATTACAAATCTGTAACATCATTGAAGCTGTTGCAAAACCAAAATTGTATCAAATGCATATCTACACAGTGGATCATGATGTTTCCTATGAAGTTACCATGGCAAATTCCATAAATGCACTCTTGAAGTTAAAAGCACACATATGCAAGAGCCTACAACAACTCCAAAGAAGTTGCTAAAATAGGCCATCAAATAAAACAGTCTATGATTATATATTTACAGAATAATCCATGAGAGTCCTAGAATTATGGACTATTCAGTAAATAAGTATTGAAGAATCCCTAATTATCTGTTTACATGGTAGCTAAGAGCCGCTCCATAGGTTGATTTTCATTTTATACACAGTTCATAATATTAATCTGCACACAATTACATGATTTTTTTAAACTGTTAAAAAAGGAATAAGAGAAAGTTAAATATAAGAACTAGATTAAAATTTCATTGAGAACCCAACAAGAAAGCATCAAACACAGGTTTGAAAATAACCAGTATATGATTTCAGAAAAATAGTAATGCTCTGACGTAGGAAGAGCATCAGCATTTTCCCCTCTTCAGGGTCCCCCAGAAACATTCCTATCCAGTTCAGTGCTTTAGTTAGCATATAAGTACTGGCCTGAGTAGGAACACACACGTGCTTGCACGCTTACCTGAACGAGGGCCTCTGACCTGCAGGATTTCTAATTCTCTTTTAATGTAGTTCTTAGCTCCATATATTCAGTTGTATCTTGTTTGGAAAAGTTCTTTTTTTTTTTTTTTTTTTTAAATGTCACTTATATTTACACTTTGATTTTTTACACCTGAGTGATAAATTGAGCTGTCACCTTGTGTCCAGTCAAACATTCCATAAAGCCATACAATTTTTGTGCTAGTGTTGCACTCCACATGTACCAGTTTATATGAAGAATGTGCATCAGTTACTGCTCTTGTTCATTACTCACTGACCTTTCTACTATTGTGTCCTTCCCCTTCCACACAAAGCAATGGGTTTAATTTTTTGTTTATATAAACCAAGTTTAAGTGGTTCACAAAGCAGGAAATAAAAAGTGAGCTGGAACCCAGTGAAGACAAGATGACTTAAGAAATATGTGATATTGGAGGCTTACAAAATTTAAATCCCAACCAAGACGCACCCCAGGGGCATCCCAAGTAGAGCTACTCCATTCAGTTACAGCTGGAGACTCCGGATGTGCTATAGATGACAACTCTGACATCAAAAGCTACATACCTACTATGTCTCTTCAGTTAAATGTAAGGAGAAAAAAAAAGAATATGAAGTTAAACAGCTATATCAGCCAAGCCGTTTTAGTAAGAAGAATCACATTTAATGAATTTCTTTCTTGCAATTTCAGATGCTCAAGTACAGCTGGTAGAAATTCAAAACAGCCGTAAAGAACTGTGACAGACGGATACAAATAGTACTGCAGCTTAAAAATGATAAAAAACACCTGAAAAAAAGTCACACAACCCTCCCCAAAAATTTACACTTTGAACCTAAGCCAGTTTTTGAAGATTCCCTTCTCCAGAGCTAGGATGAAGGAGGAAGAAGAGGAGGAAGAAAGTGCAGATGACCTTCCAGCCACAAAGGTCTTGCGCCAATGTTTATTCACCGTGCCTGTGGTGGTAGGTAAGGGGAGATCACCAAGTGCTGATTCTGTGACCACCAAAAAGATTCCTATGAAAATCCAGACCTCAGGCTAATACTGAACACAGAGTGGACCAACGAGCTGCATCAACAAAATAAAAACAAAACTCAAACTAAAAGAAATGGGAGAACCCCAAATAGCACAGATCCACATTTGTGAGGGGGGCAGGAGGAAAGGGCAAGAAGGGAGGTCTATACAGTGAATAGTTGAATGGTTTATGTTACAGATGACTGGCAGTTTTAAAGAGTCTCTTCCCAGCTCCATTGCTGCTCCAACCCAGACGGGAGAACTGAAAAGGGAGGAGGAAAAGGTAGGACATCATCATGGAGCATGCAGGATCAGAAGCAGCAGAGTGGGCATGCTCAAATAAGCCCCCTCCTCTTTTTGTAGTCCTCCAAGTTCAATGATCGCCGAGGGGCACCATCTTTTGCTGGTGGAGCCTTGGAGGTGATGGCCAGCGCCTTAGACTCTGTTAGGGATAAGAGAAGAGTGAGGACCAAAGTACATGTAAACGGTGGATTTTTAGTTTTTGCTTTGTGACAATTTCATCATAATACACTCAGCTTCTCTGGTAAGCATCAGTATAAATCTTCAGTTAGGACAACCAGTTTACAGACATTCAGTTCTGACTAAATTTGTCCTGCTTGCTGCCAATATACTTCCATTTCTTATGAGAACTACTCGGCAGCACATACAGAACAATACTGACAGAGCTTTCAGGCTGAATTCTGGGATCTCACTTATCCCTCGAGGGCAGTAAGGACAAGAGATACAGGCAACAAGGGGACAGAAATCAGATCTCCTACATGCTCTAACCAAGCCCCAGATTACTCTCCTGTTAAGGAAGGAAGCTACTACAAGCCCCAACACTGTTCTCTCCGATAAAAATCGGCCATACAAATTTGCCCATGTCTTTCTCATTCTTCTGTTCTCAGTACCCCCTTCCAGCTTTCTGGGTCTATCATTTGCCTAATTCTCAGTTGCTTTGCAACTCTGATGCTCATAATGCTCACTGCCCCCACATCACTTCAGAAGTTTCCTACTCTTGCCATCCCACTTTACACATTCTTGGGCCCAAAATCCCACTCTTGATCTAGTTTGGATTTAATTCTCCTACTTTCCCTTCTTGACCTGGCTTTTAAGTCTTTGTGTGAATTCCTACACTGGATCAATTAAATTGCTATCGTCCAAGAATCTTCAGCTCCAATCCTTCCAGCAACACATGTGGAAAATAATCCTTATGAGTCTAATAGCACTGCTATATTCCCATGCTTTCCCTCCACTAGAAGGGCTTGTTCAGACCACAAACTGTTCTTTCCACAGATTTCAGGCCCTCAGACTTAAGATGAACAAGAGTATTGGGCAGGGTCAGCAAGTTCAAGCAGGGAGTGAAGGTGTGCTTGTGGTCCCCTTCAAATTTTCCTTTAAAATTATCTCTGTTATCAGAGTTTGGAAGCAGCAAGTTGGTAGAACCAGGTTCAAAACCAAATAAAAATATTTTATTCACATAACATGTGGATAGACTATGGAACCAGACATTACAAATAGCAAATGCTTCAAAATCTGTCTTCAAAAATGAATAGATGAATTCATAGAGCAAGTATAAAAGATGATATCAAGGTAAATGAGCTTATTAAATAAGACATCAGCTGTTCCTCAAGGATTATCTGGCCAGATACTGTAGACTAGAAGAGTATATTGGCAAATTCTTTATTTCTTTTTCCCCTAGGCACCCAGAGCAAGGATACTGGGATATTCATGCTGTTCTTGTCGTCTTAACGGATAAACACTAGAACACATATCATCCCCTCATCCTTCTCCATCCACTACCACTCCAAAATTCAAGGTATTTGCCAAGACTACAAACAGAGAGTCCTTGTTCCCATCTCCAAGTCCACTACTGATTCACATTGTGAAACAAGTGAGCTCCACAACAGGGATTACCTTCCCAAATACAAATGAAACACGTACCTGAGCTGGGAACTTGAAGATCAATCTTTACATCGAAGTCATGCACTTTAAAAAGATCTTCTGAGAGGTCACTGGCTGATTTAGAGTTCACATCTTTATCTTTCCCTTGACCCTGAAATAAAAGCTACAAGTAAATAATCAGCCCATGTATGTCCAAATAAGTGTCATATAGGAACAATCCCTCCCACTCCTGTCATACATACTTAGTTTCACTTTCTCATTGCTGAGAAATTGAGTTTTCTTTCCCCAAGGAAAAAAAAAAAAAAAAGCTGTTCCATTTCTGCAGTAATGCTCTATAAGATACTATTTCTGGAACATCAGTAGGCACATTTAGTATTACTCATAGGCTACTAGAGTAAAAGGGTGACAGCGAGTGGTGGGGAAATGCAGTACAGACGGAAAGGGGAACTTGCCTTACTCATGTCCTTTGGAGCATCTGGTAATACACCAGATCCATATTTTGCATTTAGCTGTGCAAGGATGGCAGCTTGGACAGCAGGATCTCTGGACTGTAACAAGAGAGAGAAGGGAAGGAGAAAACAAAATTAAAATTATAGAAGACTAGACATTTTGTTAAGAAAGTGTTCTTTTCCAGGCTCTACAACCTCCCGTGGTTTTAGATTCAGTTACAGTCTTCAGGATCTTGGAGACCATTAAAATCATCCAGATACCCACGCTATGCATCCAGTATGCATCCTCCAGGGAGTCTTCCTTTGTGAGAAGAAATAAATTATTTCTTGATACAGTTTGTTCTTAGGACTAATCTTAATGCTAACCTTCAAAGCAGATGCTTTTAGCTAGAACATTCTACTAGAAAAAAATCTTTAAGAAACTCTACATGGTAATAGCTGTACACCATAAATCTACTCAACTGTTATTCTAATAAAAATTTAATTCAAGATTTTCTAGTACTTTATCCACTGATGGAGACTGATGAGAGCCAACCCAATCTTTTTTTAATATACTGGTATCAGAACTGTATACAAGACACCAGAACAGGCTTGAATAAAGCCATATTGTTTGGAAGTAACAGTTGATGACTCAGCCTGGATATCCACCATTGATATTGTTACTAATTGCCACTAGAACTTTTGCAACCATCACAGTGAAGTTTAACTACTTTATGTAGTTTCAAATGCTTAGTCTCCTCTCCTTGCCAAACCTTTTGAGAAAAGTCTCAACTAATTAGAAGCAACATTCATAACTAAAGTAAGCTTTTTTTTCCCACCCAAAGATAACTGAAAGAGCAAGTATACATACCAGAACTCACTACAGAAATGTTAACAGCAGTTTCTTCTCCCTGTACCTACCCATATCACTTGCACCCTTCCTGCTTTGCTACAAAAAAAAGAATTTATTACTTTCTCCTTCGGGGAAGCTGAGATCAAGATGACTCAATTAAATCTCACTCTGGCATCTGGAGGATTTATAGCCTCCAGATGACATGGCAGAGTCAGGAACGATTACGAATACCATCCTACTATTTTTTTTCTCTTCTACTCTCTGCATTGCATTGGTTCCTCCCTCTCTGCAAACTGCCTCCCAGTTGGTAAGCTGTTGCCTTCAGTATTATACTCACATTAGAGACTATCGTGGGCTTACACTGCCGCCTAGTAAAGGGGTCCATTTGTTGGTTTTTCATGCTGTGACTTTCAGCCTGAACAAAAACACATGGTTTTGCACAGTTAGCTATCTGCACTCTTGTAAATCCTCCCACAGCATATAGCCATATACCCACCCACATCCCAATTACATATGCCATAAAGGTCAGAGGAAAACACAGCAATAGGATTACACACTGGAAAACGTCATACCCACAGTGCTAGGCTTTAGAGGGCAGACTGCCTTATACAGCACAACTGCACAATTTTTATGGTAAATGTTGGGCCTGAACTTTTGTTAAGAAGCTTATTTTTTTTTCTCAAAAGTTCCACTACATAGAACAGAATATTTCGTTTACTATTTTCTCATCTGAAGTCTGGTTTTGTGATTCCTTTCCCATAGTAAATGGGGAGGGAATGTTACTGTCTGTTGCAGTCAGTAATCTCCTGATAATTAAGCTGATCAAAGAGATAAGCTATCTTCTTACAAAAATATCACTTGCTACATTCAAAGACTATGTGTTATGAATAGAGAAACTTCAGAATACAAATATCCCTATTCATATCAATTCATCTTTTCTTGTACAGAAATATTAATTCAGCATTATTTACCACAAGAGCCTTCTCAGATTCCACAATATTCCATTCTCTATTCCTCTGGTTGATGTAACTGCAAAAATAAACAGATAAGTATCATGTAACAAACTCTATACCACAAAATGCCTGACAACATTCTTACAGCTTCAATGTGATTATGAATTCACTAATTACTCTTATTGCAACACAATTGCTATGTGTTTGTATTTTTGATGCTTTAGCTGAATGACACATACAAGCAAACGGAGAGGCAAACACTAGAGGAGCTATCATGACACATCAGGAACACATCATACAGAAAACAGAAGTCAAGACTTTGCAATTAACTCACTACTGCACTAGTTTCTTCTCACTGTGTATCCCGATTGATACAGTCTCAGAAAGTTCCCAGCATCTGTTTCTTACCTGATAGCAGAAATGTTTTTTGTTCGTTGACGATCCAAAGCTTCTGCTCTCTCTTCAAGTTCATTAAGCTGATCTTGAATTTGTTTGGCCTTATCTTGATCCCCCAAGTCCTCAGCCATGGCCTTCAATCAAACAGTAACTCATTAGACATAATTCCTTAGCACAGAGCTAGTCAGAGAAATAAAGGACAGATCCAAACCTCTAGCTAACCCTATTCTAGCTGCAAGTGCTCCACACCACACAGTAAGAAAGTGACAAGGAGCTAACCTATACTTTAAACTATACTTTCAAATGGAAAGAAAGAAAACAAAAACACAAAAAAAGCTTCCTCCTTGCCCCCCTCCCCAAAAAAACAAACCAAAAAAACACACAAAGTTTTGAAAATCTTTCAAAACCCTTGAAACTGCTGAAGACTTAGGAACACCAGTGCCAGCATCAACAGGAGAAATAATCAGTCAGATAACTGAAGTTACAGCTTGAAATTACTACTACAAAGTAGTATGTAATACTGACATTACCAGCCCATGAGGAAAGTTATTTCTGCAACTGTGATTGCCACTTACTTTGGAGAGCCTCAATCTGCCTACCCAGCACCAGATCAACAAGAGTAGCTTGCAATGCCACCTGGTGACAGTGGGAGCTATTGCAATCTTCCACAACGGAAAACTTGCATATTTGTGCATAGCAAAATGGTGACCAAGCAATAAGAGCATAACTCCTTCGTTTTCATTGTATTGAAAGTATGAATGGTTTGAAAGGGGTCTGAACAAGCTAACAAACAATATGCTATGCTAGTCTTTATTTCCAGAGATGCTTACGATGGCTCTTGACTTCTGGGCTCAGACTTTTCAAGCAAACTACTTGAAACCCTGCATTGCTGGGCCTGTTCATACCAGGAAGCTTATGTCTAAGATCAGTCCAGTTGCATGTAAATATTTTAATAATGTATTCTTTCCAATATAAATTACCACCCACCCAAAGATGGCAATTTGGTCATACCGGATGAGAGACAGTTCAATGCATGTGTGCCCTACCTCCCCGTTTTTTTTTTTTCCAAAGCAGAAATAGAAGGAATTTAATTCAGTTGATTCTCAGAGATATCCTGCAGAAAATTAAGTTCCTACATCAAATAAACTTAAAAGCTTCTTATCCGAAAGACACAAAAAAGGAAAGTTGCTCACAGTAAATGAACATAATAGCTGGAACTGGGTTCCAAGTGTTCAGAAGCTAGCAATAAGCCTTCAGGTCAGCCTTTTAGCTGCATAATTAAAGTCAAGGTTATTGCTGACTACTGCCAAAATCCAGTTTAGCTCTATTTCTTCAAAAAAAAAAAAAAAAAATGAGACTGCATTAAGCTTGCAGGCAACATCTCTCCTCTCACCTTCTCTTTCAAAAGCTGAGTTTTCTTCATGGCATAATTTGGAGGAGCTTTCCTGAACCTTTCCTTCTCTTTCACAATCTGCAAGATGTGAAGAAAGTGACAAAGATATGCTGTTATTAAAGGATTATTTCTTTTTGTGGTCACTAAAAACAATAGATAAGTAGCACCTAAAAACAGCACCACCTAAAAAAAAAACGAGGTTGCTGCCACAGAATTTTACTCATGCAAATTAAAGATGCAGCAGAGAAAAAGCAACTTGTGATGAGTTATAGCTCCATTCCCCTCACTTACAACCCTTTTAAGAAAATCTGATGCTAATCACATTTGGTCAGTATTAAGCAAGTAAAAAGCTGCAGAAACCATGATAACTACATCTGCTGTGACACAGCTTTTCAGAACTTGAAAACGAGGTCATCTTAGTCAAGTTAGGAGTTCAGAGCTCTGCAAGACAAGCTCATAATGAGGAAACAGGGGGGGTCAAATAAAGCTAGAACACTGAACTAGAGCTGGATCACACTCAATTCATTTATCCAACTTTATATTGAGCCTTTTATTTTCTTTTTAGTACATAGACACTGTGACCACTTTGCTTTAGAAGAGCTAATGATCTGCTCCAAGTTCCTGTTAACGCCGAGCACCGCCATAGCCTCACTAAAACACATTTACCTCCTCAATGTCCTGGTCATTGAACTTGTAGTTGAGAGCTTCTTTGATGGACACTTCCTTCTTGTTTATCTCATCTAGTGTCGGTAGCTGCATCCCAGCAGAGAACATCTAAGCACAGGTGAAAGAGGTTACTCTCCACTTCAAACATCCTTGGCGTAAGGCTTCTGGGGAGACACTGAGTTCTGGCAAACTTACCGCTTCCTTCCACTTCATGAACTCACTTTCAGTAAATTCTTGATTTGAGACAAACTCCAAACGAAATACACGCTGGTCACTGCCATGCCTGCAATAAGAAAACAGAGTATGTCTGATGGTAGAGTTGGTAGAGTGATTTGGATCCAAAGGTGGAGGATCTAAGGAACCCAGAATCAGGCTAGAGACAATAGAGGCACTCTTTTGGCTGATGTGCTATTTCAAACAAGTCATACACCATTTAAGAGCTTTAGACAGATATCAGTACAAAGTGACAATAAGTCTGTAGGAGATAGCATCCAGTTTTGGCAGGAGTAGCTCCAGCAGGAGATGAACACAGCTAGAACACCTAAACCTTACAGATCCTACTCTGTGACCCACTGCATGACCTTCACAAGATGCTTAAATTTGCCACTTTGATGAGCAGAAGTGACCTTTAAGCAAGCCTGAATTATACAATGCTGAAGGCAACTCCTATCTAATTTCACATTCATCAGCAAGTGAAGAGCCAAAAATCATTAAAGATTATATTCTGCTGAGTGCTTCTTCTGGCACTACCAGCTAAATTACTACTAGTAAACACTACTAAAACTACCAGTCATGGTACAAAATTCAGTTTAAACACAAAGCACTTTCTTGTGAGAATGCAAGCCACTAATAGCCCAGAAAGCTATTGAACATCATGATGCATTTAAGATTGTCTTCTGTTACTCCAAGCATGCATCCCTGTCTTTTCTCTACATGCGTCCCTGCTTCACCCAAATAGTTCACCTCGTGTTAACTGCATTAGCCTGCACCTTGTGATGTTTATAACTGCTGTAACCACGATTGAGAAATCCAATGCTAAATTCAGATTCTTCCCTCCAAAGCACTGTTCGTGTTGTAACAAAGGTTTATGCGGTTGGTTCTGATGCAAGAGACACATTTCTAGCATCCCCTTTTAACAATGGTGGCAAAAGATAGAAAAGAATATGGCAAAGACCACAGGTACATACAGATAACCCTGGGTTACCTAAGCAAACGAAGTGCTCTGACGTCAACCCAATCACAGAGCCTCAAGCAAGACCTGCCAATTCACTATGCCTCGAGGGGGAAAAAGAACTTCTGAACAGAAAGTGTCAGAGCAAGAGCCACTCTCCTGCCTAGCTCCCCTCTCCAAACCACCCACGGAATATCCCATGCTTAAAACCATCACCACGATTCATGAACTGTGAGGATGACTCGGGTGTCTTACCGCAACTGTAGTCCTTTGTTTGTCCGGGTACCACCAAGCTGATAAACTTTTGCAGTCTCTACCACGCCAGTTATTTCAGCAACCTGTACAGCAAAGAAAAACATACAAGAGAATGTGAGAGCTTGTTTTTGCTCCTAGAAGTCCTTTCGCTAGGGATCATAAAACTTAATCCAAGTAACAGTTCTAACTATACCAAGGAAAGCACAACTTTTCAGTGTATATTATCAGGTACTAAATTAGTTGCTTCATATACCTTTGAGTTGACAAGTTATAAAAATTCTACTAAGCTTTTAGACAATACACATTCTCAGTTTTAACTTCCTACCAAATAATGTGCATCTTCCTACATTTCCTATTACCTTTTCAATTGAGTGCACTGGTTTTAAGGCATCTTTCAAATAAAAGACACTCACTGCTGCCCACATACTAAACTCAGCTCCTCTGAGTGCCTTTTAAAAAAATTTAGAGAATATTATTGCATGCTATGATTGTGCAGTTACAGCAACAAAGCAGAACAAAACCACTTCTCAATGGTCATCTCTTTTGAAGAGCATGGGTATACTAGAAATACCTCAAAGTAAGAGCTGAGACCATGCAATACGAATAACTTGGGAGCATTCCCAGAAATAAGTAGTGAATGTTACTCATCCTTACTTGGTCAAAGCAGAGTCTGGAACTCTAGTTTGCAATACAGATGAAAAGGCAGGACAGCATGAACCAGAGCTGCAAGAACAGGCTTTCTTAGCACTCTCTCACTATATATAGTGAGCTATCTGTCCCTCACAGCATCTGGGATACATCCCTATACATAGGAGTGTAGAAATCACTATACATCACAATCTCTCTCCTTTCTCTCTGTCCATATACATACACAAATATACATATAGGTAGATTTATCACTAACTGCATGGTATAGATCAACTTGATGCAAAGGCCAACAAACCATTTCCACCTCTTCACCTAGCTGGTCCCAAAGATCCATTTATTTTTAAAACCAGTCTCCTCCATTACTTTTGCATCAATCATGCTTTGGGGTTATAATAATTCTTTGCATAATTACCCAAATTACCATAGATACTTCTCCTGAAAATTGCCAAGTAGCAAATATTATGCCACAACATTATAAAATAACAAAACTACAAAACTATAAAATCAGTAAATCTATAAAACAACATTTAAAATAGTTGCAATATCTTGCAACTGAACTCACCCGATAAACTGGCTTACTATTGTGATTTCCAATGCCAATACGGACAAAGCAGCCAGTGACTGTCTTGGCAAAGAAAGGCATGTGACACCAGCGCTCCAGCTTGTGCCGCGATAACCGCACTCGGTTGAGTTCTTCAGGTAAGGACACTGGCTGCGATTTAGGAGGAATTTCTTCCTTTCTAGTTTGGGAAAGATGAGAAGGAAAAGGGGAAAAGAAAGTTATCAAACAAAGGCATCTAGAGCAAGGTGCAGTGTAAGTGCCAAATATTCAGAGTACTATTAAAGAGAATACAGTCAAGTAGTGTATGAGTCACATACACAAATTTAGCATTCATAAAAAAGCCCAATTCAGATTCCTGGTGAGTGGACTTCTTACCCTCTGTTGCCACAAAACAAACAAGAAAAATTTAGATGAACCAAGGCAACTTAGTGGCAAATGCCTCAAGATACACAGGCACTGTTCCAACTTCTTACTGGTGCGCCAGGCTATGACTACATGGATTCTGCACTACTAAATTGTGGGGCTACACAAACCTAACTAAACTATATTACACTATAGTGTAAACTGTTCCCACATATTAGTAGGAATGAAGGTAACAGCAGGGAATGAAAGTCACAAACCAGTGTAAGATGCATCAGCCCCAGCTATGAATCAGAAGTCAAAGACATCCAAACACTAAGAGTTCTGCGGGTGCCCAGTGGCCAAGCCACCAGGACAACGATTTGCCCTAAAATACTCCTCTCTAGCACTGCATGGTCACACAGAACCGATGTGTGTTTTAAACACACAGTTACGGTAAAAATCACAGTTGCTTACTCTTCTTCTTCATCAGAAGATGAGGACCTAGATGAGCGATCACTTTTCTCACTAGATTTATCATCTTCCTCCTCCTCTTCATCATCAGAGTACACTTCACTAGTCTTTAATGGCTGTTTCTTTGCAAGCAGTTCAGCTGGGGGAGGAAAGAGAGAAAAGACAGATAAGCTGTGATTTTTGATGAAAGCTTCTTCTTTTCAGAGCTGAAACTTTATCGTTCTATTAAAAAAAGGGGGAAACACAACCTGGTAACTAATAATTGTATGTTTGAAAGACATGTCACGTTTCAAGTCACCTGTAAACCAAGCAATCCACTGTATATATTCAAGCAAAGAAGCCAGAGTATCCAAAAACATTTTAAACCTCAACTGTGCTCATCTTCAAAAAGTTTCTCAGCTTACCTAAAACTAGCAAGAGAAGATGGACATAACAACTGGGTATACAACTGCTATGAACAGATAGTTCACTTAATTTTGAGAGGGGGAAAAAGAATAATCTGGCTAAAATGAATGAAACCCAGGAGAAATATAGAGTTGTCTCAATAGTCTGACAGGAAGGACCAGATCATGCAACAGTGATAAAAAAAGCAATGGAGCAATAACACAAGTATAATAAATATTGTTTGGTTGGTAAACAAATTGGTTTCTGTTCAGTGACTAGTTCAGACACATGAACTCAATATTATTAAGTGCCACTCAATGTACTGCAGAGAGCTTCCTTCTCTCCCTTATGCTCCCAATCATTCCATAGGAGAGGTAAAAAAACGATACAAATAAAAACAGACATAAAAGTGACAAATGATATCCTAGGTGGTCCAAGATCTAGAATCTTGGTCACAAGACCAAAGAAAACACAGACATGGAGTTCATTCACTCCAAGATATGTCAAGCTCAAAATTGTAACCCTAATTCCAAACAGATAGTAGCACTTTGGAGAGAAAAGAAATCACAATTAATAGCAAAATGTTCTCATACCTGTTCTGTTCTTCCGTTTCTCTCTTTCTGCTTTTAGTTCCTCCATTGCCTGAGATTTCTTGTCTAGTTTCTCATCCCGCTTTGATCGTCGCTCTTTGTTGTGTGACATGACCTGAAAAATAAGCACAGGAAGTGCCTCAATACTAAAGTACAATCCCAAAATCAAAATTAAACTACAGCTGTTTGCATACTTTGAAAACTTTTTGAATGTAAAGTCACTAAAACCTCATTTTTAAAGTTTTTTCCCCACAAGTTCTTGTTTTTCCAGGGTTTAGGAAGTGTGAATCTCCCTGTATCATATTTGTTTTCTCTACTTAGCATTGAAAGTAATAAATTTATCTTCTGCATTCTTACTACCAAGCTTTAATCTCAAAGCTCATCTTTAAAGTTAAAAACTGACCAGAAAAATAAAGTGGAAGTAATTTGTAACTAACAACTCATGAGGAAAACCTGAAAACATATAATTCTCATTGGTTTTTCCTTCTGCAAGGTTAATTTACGAGCTCTATTTTCATTCACTAGCAAAAGAAAGTCAGGAATGTTCAAGTATTTCTACATTGAGTAGTTTTTAAATTTCCGTGCAAAATCTACAAGAAGTATCCAAATCCAAAATGTTGTAAGCTTCAAAATATTAAAATATTTTCTATTACTGACAAGTCTGCTAGAATATCAAGCAAGACAGAATGAATTTTTTGCAATAAGCACTGCTTCCTGTCATTTGAAATAAGTCAAGATTATTTCTGAAAGGCACCATAAAATAACTCTGAATACTTTTAACTGCATATATAAGTATATATGCATTTAAGAAAGATAGCTAGATAAGAATCACTCCATCTAACAGACACCTGAGGAAAATCTCATCTCAAAGCTTGATTTAAGTGGTAGACAGACATGTACTTCACTAGAAGAAAGCACGGATCGAACTGCCCCCTGGAGATGTGTTGCTCTATTGCGCAGAGACACAAGCAAAAAGGAGTGTAAATGTTAGATGTTTAAAGTTAGGCAAGATGAATCCCATGCCATGCTGGGAATGGAACTGTCCACACTCTCCAAATAGCTAAAGGAGAGATCTTATCATGACAGCTCAGCCATTTGAAACTACACTTCACTTACATGGGTCTCACCCCAGAAACCGGCACTGCCCTCTTTCTGCAGGAGGCAGAACACACACACAAACCAACAACAATAATAAAAATATGGAACAATTTGCTTCTGTTTCTCCTAGATTTCAAGTTTCTCCTCACACCTCTAGCAGTACAAACTAGAATATTCTTTCTACTCTATACCATTCTGCCCCCTCAAAAAGTAATTTCTGGTCTACTCTCTCTCAGAGCTTTCACTTGTAGGACTAGAGTATGAAATGCCGAGAGAATGCCAGAAGACTGACTAAAATCTAAGCAGCTGCAGAAGCTTGCCTTCCTCTTCTCACATGGAGCTACAGCTCTAGTTGCAACTTTTTCTGCATTTCCACTGGAAGGAGTAATCAGCGTACCCTTCAGGAAACCAAACATGTCAATGTCCTTAAGTGAGCTGAAAAAGTTAAAGATAGTTGAAATAGGTAAACAACCCAAAATCAAACTTGCCCCTCATGCTGCTTGACACTTTTTACAGGAAGTGTCATGGGCAGGGAAAGGTTTCTGTTTCTGTTGTCACAGAAGAGGGTTTGTTAATAAGGAGTTCCATTTCCTACCTGGGATTCCTGGATCTGCGTGAGCTTTTTCTTCTCCTGCTCCTCTTCCTGCTTTTTCTTTTTCTCTTTCTTTTCTTTCTTTTTTGCTGTTTTTAGTTTTTTCTTGATTTCAAACCTGGCATCAAATGTTGAAGCATAAAGAGCATATTAAAGAACGTTCCTGCCCCAGGCAAGTAAAGTATTATTCAAACAGGAGCCCAGCTTCTGTTGTTAGGAGACTGCAAGAAACCTCCTCTGCTTGCCTGAGGCCAGCGAGCCTTTAACCCTACCTGCTACACTGGTCGCTTTGCCCCCTTGAAGGGGAAAAAAAAAAAAATAGATGAAGGGAAGCTAAGGCTAAAGAAGTGCAGGTTCACAGAAGACAGAAATTGGTCCTTATTCCATCCCCATCACTGCCAATGTAGTTGACGTGGTTGGCAACCTGGCAACTGTGGCAGGTTGCCTCCAACCCTAAAAACGATTCCACACCATTTGAAAATTCACAGCTAAAAACTTTAAATGACTTAAGTCAACTACCATGCTAACCGTTTCCTGCTTAAAGTGTAGCTTTCTAATGGGACAAGTTTGTATAAGAAAGACCACAAAGAAGCCATAGCAAGTCCTCTTCCCTCAGCAACTGCACACATTCCAGCAGAGCTGGGCAGTTTCTGCAGTACAGCTTAGGCACTTCTCTTTCTACCTTCAAGAGAAAAGTTAGCCTGAAAGTCACTACATTCAGAGAAGAAAATAGTGATTTGACTAGAACTATCCTGTGACAAATCCCATTGCAGCTGGGGCTGGTCATTGGTTTAGTGACGCGTGTGCATGGAGAGACATGAACAAAACTGACTTACAATAACTGAAATGCAAAACGTGTTACCCATAAACATGTTATACAACCCACTCTGAAGAATAGTTCTTTACTCCTGGAGGACTAGAAGCTGAGGTGTCACACTTGCCCCTTGTGCCTTTAAGGTGATACATAACGAAGAGCCCAGACACTGCACCACATGCAGTGCTTGCTGCACACAGCAGAGCACATGCAGAGACTGTATCCTGAAGTTTTGACTTACCTGAAAGTATACAGCACCCCTCGTCTCTTAAGGTCTATCTGCCAACCCCTCTACACAGAACAGGACAGACTTGTTTAAGATTAGATCAGTAACTCAAGCCTAGATTGTTTAGCTTCTTCATATCAAATATTCTCGGACTGTTCATTTTGAAAGAAAAAAAATTCACAATTGTCTTGCAACTGTGAAAGCAATTCAAAAATATGATGGTCTATCTAATCTAAATGCTATCTTTCACACATTCTGATCCCTTTAAGGAGACAATAGAATAAAGAAAACTTTGAAAATACTATTAAAAGCACAAACAGTCAGTCAGAGCTCTTGTTATGGCTTGCAGAAATTTGACAGCCTGACAGTCTATTGTACTAGCATCATTCACTAGACAGATGCCAGTCCTCCAGAGAAATTTCTCAGTAAAAAGTAGAGAAAGTCACTGAAAAGGAAGAAGTCGGAAAAAAGTTTGCTCCATATAAGCCACGGGTTTTCTTCTAGAAACCTATGTAGCCACAGTGGAGCCAGCTGACAGGACAGCATTCTAACAAAACAAACCCAGCACAACTCCAGGACAGAAACCCAGAATTAACCCGTGAAGATGATGGTCCAAGACCACTGCTCCCTATTTCAACATTTTTTGGTTAGGTTCTCAAACAGCTTCACACCCCTGCAGAGAGGACCCTTTGCATTGCTCTGCACTTCACCCTTGCATTTAAAGAGTTGCACAAGCTCAAATCCTCGCTGCACTTTGCTTGAATCATATTTTTCTGAAGTATCAATATATAACAGAAAATGCAGAGCAGCAGAGAAAATGATGTCCTACTGCCTCTCTGGCATCCAGTAGCTGAAACAGTAATAGCTGCAATTGTGGCTGACAGACCCACACGTATTCAACATCAGAGAGACTTTCAAAAGCCTGCTTATGCAATACAGAATCCAGGTTACATACTTCTAGGAAAGCTATAAGGAATATTTACACACATACAAAATGATAAAAAAAGCAAAAAAATAAACACCACAAGACTTGATTCACATTTAGAGTGCTGACTGCTTGCAGCCTTTTAAATTATGAATTAAGTACAAATACAGACAGGCCATCTGTAGAGAATCAGATAAAGTATTCTGCTAGAGAATATTTATGCTAAAAGAAACAGCACATCTCTCAATTCCCTGCACTGTAATATTTATGAATCAAAAGCTGCAACATACTAGCTGCAAGTCAAAGATAGATATACCCAGGATATGCAATACTGCACTGGTAACGTTGCTGTAAGATTTTCAACAGCTTAACCGAATAGTTCATTGAAAAGTATTTAGTTAAAATATTGTCTACACCGCAGTCTCTAAGAATTTCCAATCACATATTAACGGATACAAACTCACCTTCTCTTTAGCACTTCTCTCTTCTCTATCCGGTTAAACAACTCCTGCTCTCTCTCTTTCTCTGTCATTTGTTCCAGTCGAGCTCGGTCTTCCTCATCTCCCATGAGATCTTCCCCATAGCCATCATGGAACTCCTCATCTTCAGATGAAGAATCTGAATCCGAGCTAGACGAGGAGCTGTTGCTTTCCGAGTCAGACACTTCTCCTGAAACAAAAATCACAAGTCAGTCAGATTTACCTGAGGCAAAGCCCAACCTCTTCAGTGTGACATATGAACAAGGGTATCAAGAATGAACTTTCCACTCCTCTTCCACTGTTCTAAAAGCACACATATCATGAAAACTAAAGCCAGGAAGAAGTCCTTAATTCCTATAGGATGTGCATGCTCCGAAGACAGAAATAGGAATGATTAAGAACATCAACGTGCTACATCCGAACACAAATTGGGTCAGAAAGTAAAAATTCTTAATGGAGCAAGCAACTTGTGAGCCTTTGTTAGTGTTAAAGATCACATTTCTATGCCAACATACTTGTATCACTCAGAAGTGGCCTGCACTTTTCTAACTTTAGAAGTGGGAACACACCTCAAATGGCCCTACAAACTCCACCACTGCTCATCGGAGTAACTGAAGAGTCAAAGATTGTCATCTGAAGACTGTAGCCATATCAACTGCTAGCACCCAACATAAGGTTGAAACAGGCAACTGTCAGAACTGCCGAAGACAAGACACCAGGGGCACTACGGTAAAAAGCCCTTTCCCATGTACACATCAGCACAGGAAACAGCATCTCCCTGTGGCTATTCAGTCCCACCACCTACCAATTTGACCCCAGTTCAAGTGCTTTATCTCACATTACATCGAATCTCAAAAGCATAGATATTGGGATTCTTTTCTCCAGTTTCATTCTAGTCTCAGAATTTCTGGAAACCTTTCAGCTTTGAGATTTTATTCTGACTTCCTATGTACTTATAGGTAAAAATTCACTCACTTCATGCTTCAATCTGTCACAACTGTGACAAGTTAGATAAAATTGCAGGTTTCTTCATGCTCTTATTACTTTTTAGTATCCACTGAAATAAATAATAACCCACCACCCTACACAGTCATGATGAAACCAGGAAAGAAAGAAACTTTACCTGGCACAAGAACAGATTCAACATTCACATTTAAAAAGGCAGAGCTGCTATAGTCATGATTTTTCTTCAATTTCAATAAAAACATGCAAGAGTTCTGATCTGGAGCAATTATGAAAAATGATATCCCATTTGTACCATACACTATATACACCTTTCCCTTCATTATCATAAAAAATGCAACTCACACTACAGGTAGCACAAGCCAAAAAAAAAAATAAGAAAGGAATTTTCTAGTAGAAAGTCAAATAATTAAATGCTATACATTCTTCTGCTGAAGTAGTACTGCAATTTTAATGAAGTACTTACAGTCGGACTATATTGAATTATATACTTTGAGGCCAACTTCAAGCTATGACAAGTCTGGAAGTCATGTAGACTTCTAGTAACAAAGGAAGCTCTTTAAAGAGTGTGAAATGACATAACATCAGTAGATTTGCACTGTAAGTAGATACACGTGTGTTATCTTACCCTCTTCAGGTGCTGAACTCTCAGCTGAGCTGTCTTTATCTGAGCTACCTGAAGAGGCAGCTTTGTTGGTCTGTTTCTTCATGGCTCCTTTCTTCTCTGCCTTACCCGCTTTTCCCTTCTTTTTGTTTTTAGAACCTCCAACAGTCCACTGCAAGGAAAGACATAAGAAAGATATCCTGAAACAGGAACATCACTCCCCTACCTCAAAACTTTGGAATAAAAATGAGAAATAACTCAATACGCAACAGGAGGGGGAAAAAAAACCCACATATTGGAGAGGAATGAAATGGGGATAAAGACAATTGGAAACTTGTCCTTTGAGTAACCTGTAAATTGCTCTCATAAGTATAAGCCAGTAAGTGGTAGGACATTCCTTTAGAAATAAATAACTTACAATACAGGGCCTGCCATACGCAATAGAAGAAAAAATGCTAGGAAAACAAGTTTAAATAACTCCCCAACTGTATTTGTAAAGGTTTGCTTCTGATTCCTACTATTAAACAGAAGCTGCAATAGATGTGCTTCCAAAATCAGTTAATTCAAGAGCAGATTTGATTTCCACAAGGGCACACCAATTACATTCAAGAGTCTTTTAGAAATCTGTTTTAACAAAAGTACAAAACATTTGTATTTATGCAACAGAAATATTTGCTCAGATTGTAGTGCCACTGACTGCACCTCTGTACAGTGCACAAGCTGGACTCAAGTCTCTAATCTTAATTTTCTCCTAACATCATATCCTCAGTAAGCTCAGACTGCAGCTTCTACAAGCAGCACATATACCATCACATATACAATCACATACATGTTGCAGCAACTTTAAACAGGCAGTCAGGAAAATCACAGGAGAAGAGCCAGGATTCCTCAGCATGATTTCTTTCCAGAATTTTTCATTGTTCCAACTGTCCCAGAGGACAAACAGAACAGGTTCGGATTGTCTATGCTTGATTTAAGTCTTAGAAATATTCTGTACCTCTCTACCTCTCCCAGAAGTTGGCCAAATTGAAAATGTTTAGGAATAAGACAGTTGATTTTTAAGTAAACATATTTAAAATATTCTCCTCATACCAGTTGTTCAAGTACACAGTCTATTCAAGAATAACACTAATTTGAACATCCTACTTATGCTATCTCAACAGCACAGCTAATCTAAAAGGGAGAGGAAAAAAAAAGTCTGACTTCAAGGATACAAATCTCAATTCTCACCCAACTGTCTTCCCAGGGCATGAGTCAAAATCCATCCCTCCAGCTAGTAATTAACCCAAGTTTACCTTTCTTTTCTGCCCAAGTAGGCACTTCCTTTAAAATATTTAGATACCAGAGTGATTTTAAGGAAACTCAGCTTTTTAGTTAGAAGTTGCTACTGGATCTACTGATACCACTGGATTTACCTTCTGTTCCCCGTCAGACTCAGTCTTGTTCCCGCCACATCATTTAAGTGTCACCTGTGCACTCAAACTAATGAGTTAAAGGCCAGGCAGAAGTTCACTTTTCTGAGCTAAGAATACAACCACCTTTCGTGAGCTTTTCATTGCAATCTATGCCCTGGGCAGTTACTCCAATCTGTTATGCTACATATGATCTGCCGAGAAAGCACCTGAATCTACATCAGCCTGAACTTGCAATCAAGTCTTTACCGGCTTCACGTTTTACTTGTTGAATGTTACGACATACAAACAACCTAGCTTCATCAGTATTGCCAACAGTATTCTAGTTAATTATGCCCAAGTAAAACAGTTAAGAATAAGCTGGTACTTTGAGCAGTTCAAAACTGCTCAAAGCTCCGTGTTAAGGCAGAGCCCTACGTGGCAGGGATTACAGGTGCTTCCTCCCAGAGCTCTGCCACTTCTTTTCCCTGCTCCGCAGCTCTACCTTGCCTCAGCATGCACTTCAGCAAGAAAGAGGCTCAGAAAAAGCCATGTTGCACCCCCACAATATCATGCTGAGATCAGATGAAAGTAGCAGAATTTAAAAGGTTAATAAAATGTAAAAAGCATGGGTATATGTGCCATGGATCACTGTTCTCAGTCTTTCCCTCAAAAGAGGATTGAGGGAAGAACCTGAAGCCTGGAAGATGCAACGAAGGAGAGAAGAGCAAGACACAGCCTCTTGAATTAAGAGATCTGCCCTGACCTTGGAAACTTTGCTTTGTTTCTTATTCAGGATAACCTCTGCCTGGGGATTTCACTGTTCTGTTTATGTGGACAACCACTTTACCTCTAAAGTGAGATAACTGGTTGTCATCTCCTAGATCCAGTGCTGCCACAAAGCCAGTTCCTTCCCTATCTGTCTTTGGTGTTTCAGGGGGGTCACACAACTCCAAGTCTTTCAAGAACACCTGGTCATTCTTGCTGCAGGACACTTCAGGACGGCATAAGGGTTGAGGAAGCCTCCAGGACAAATGAATAACTAAAGACAGCCCACATACAGTGCTGGGCTCTTAGGCTCATAGCTTGCTCTGTTGCTGGATCAAGGCAACAACATGCAAGAACCATCAGGTGGTATTTGGGCACTGAATGACTGTTCTGTATTATTCAGAGCAAGATTAGCTGGCATCAGACCTCCTCTTACGGTGCAGAAAGAGGTAACTGGGATTAGCAGATCTGGGAAAGAGACAACACGGGAAAGGCACAAGTTGCTTGGCAACTGCAGCCCAAACCTCCCTTTAGCCCCTTCCCCATGCTCTCGGACACCAGCAGGAACAAGAAAGGCAAAAATATATTTGCACACCACATCAAGTGAAAACGTGCACCCAGGTATGGTCAGCAGCATTTGTTTACTCTGTTTTGCTTCCCTGCCTGCATCTTTCACAGTAAACAGTAACCATAGCTTCCAAAACCTGCTCTCCACTGCAGCTTCTTCAGGCTCTCTTCCATGTCCCACATAAGCAGAGCCAGGCAACATTACTCACATGCTGTCCATGACTATAATACATCCTTTAACAGCCCCTCTCTGCAACGCTGCCTCCTTGGCCACCACCTATGATTCCAGGCACAGTAAGTTAATAGACACACGTGGAAGCGTCGCTGACACCACTTTGCTCTTTGGTGCTACCAAACAATAGTGCTCTATGGCTCAGGCACAGGAAGCAGCCAGAAGAGCATTTCAACATTCCCCCTTGCTTCAGAAGTTTGCAGTGCTAATCTCCCACATGCTTCCCAAAGAAGCCCAAGTTAAGCTGCACTACCTGGAATGGACTGCCAGCAACAAAAAGCCATCAGAAACCTGAACAATTTAAATCACACAATCACTGAAGAAAATCTGCAAAACCAGAACATATCCCCACAGGAGAGATGGAATGAGAGGAGGGGGTGGGAAGAAGACTGACATGACAGCTTGGAACCTCCAACAGTATGGAGCACAGCAGAATTGCTTTGCTTAAATGGTCACTATTTTCTGCTATTCACACAGTGTCCAAATCATCCACAGTTTTCCTTTGCAAGTAGTAGGTATTTCCTCAGCTTTTCCAAAGAGTTATTTGTCTGCAGAAATGCACTGCTGAGGTTATCAGCCCAGCTTTCCATATCCTTCCCTGCTGGACATGTCTTTTATAAGCATAAGGCAAATTACAAGCCACAATATCAAAGCAAAACAGGTCTTTTACCAATGTGCTCCTTTCCTGGGTCAGATAAATTTACATACCATCATAAGAGCCCGAAGGTAGAAAACATTAGGTCAGCTCGCAAACTTTTATTCACTCTTCTCCATTAATACAGAGAAGACAAAAGGCAGCCCTCCAGGCGGTCTGAATCTGCACTTTCAGACTGTCTGAAGACAACAGCAGGCAGCACAGATATCAAGATAGGAAAGAGCTTTCTCTTTCCAGAGCGTCTCAGAACTAGAACTCCAGAGACAGCCCTTTAAGAGCTACAAGGAAGAAAAGACTCTCCGATTACTACTACCAACTAGCAAAGATTAGTCAGGCCAACATATGCTTAGCCACTTCTTGGATATTAAGCTGTGCCTTACTTAGGCTATTACAGCTGGTTCCCACAGCTTCTTAAGTAGAAGAGAAATTCAGTGAAATTTCATTCAGTGAAAACCACAACAAAATACACAACCCACCACTTAATACCAATACCTAACTCAGCCTATTTCTGCAGTACCCTACTCCACCTAAGACTCTTGCAGACTCATACCACATAGTTCATGCCCCCAGAAGTTATTCCCACCCCACCTTGCATCTTAAAGAAAAAAATTATTTACAGATCAGAGTTTATACCTCCTATTTTGTTCCCAGATGGTTCACCTTGCTCCTTTCTGCACATTAGTCTCCATACACTTAATCCACACTATTCAGATTTGCGCTTGCACTTCATGTGTTAGGGGTGGAGGAACGCTTCTCTTCCATAAGGAAAGCTTTACTATTACACATGTTAACAGTTAAAAGGAAACAGTCTTTAAGAAGAGTCAAAATTATAGAAGATGCAGCCTGCATGGCTGCTAAAAGAAGAATAATTGAAAAATATACGGCAAAGACCCCACAAGCCAGGAGAATCCACTCAGTCTTGGGGGCCTCATTAAGCAGTGCTACCAAACAAGAGCACAAAGTGAAGATGTTTACCACACTAACCTCTGCAAACCCACAGAAGGCATCCCCCAAACTAAAGGAAAACATGCAGTTTTCTACTAATCTGTGGTTAGCCAAAGCACTCCTACGTTGAAATGCAGTAAGTAGATCCAAAACGTTAAGCCCTTTCTCACAGCAGAGGTCCAAAGTCTCCCAGACAGACTGCTCTTCAGGATCAACTTACTCGCTAGCAGCACAAACGCTGCCCACCTCTTCCTGCATCCCTGAGCTCCCGATTAGATCTTTGGCTACGCTGCCGCCCACCGAGCCTGCACATTTGAAAGCAAGGGCCTAAAAAGATATTCTGCACTAACCTCTAGCCTCATACCATGCACTTTTGATTCAACTTTTAATGTTCTGAAGGTATCTTCCACTGTTACCCCGTGGTTCATAAATGGCACAAACAAACAGCTTTGTTTGTGAGCGTGCACTGACTTAGACTTAGACTCGCACCAATCCATTCAGGAGAAACAAGTAAGACTGACAGCAATGAGCTTTTCAGCCTAACCCACATGGATGTTACTGAAACTGTTGCACATCATCTAAGTCTCACAGCACAGTGAAAAGAATCTATCATAGAGAGTAATGATACCAAAATAAAACAGTGAGAATCCAGAATTAACCCAATACAACTAGAGAACACAACCTACACAGTGTCTCCTATCAGCAGGGAGGGTAACTTTTCAGTGCACATGTAGAGCTCTGGCACAACAGCCCCAGTGGTAACAGCTAACAACATCAAACTGGTTACAAGCAGCAGGATCAGTAAACAGGCCCAGAGAGCTTGTCATGGCCACATGCTTCACCACCAACAAAGGAATCATCTGCCTCCACATCTTTGGGTCAAGTTCAGTGCATCTCTCTGGGAAGGTGGTGCTTCTTACTGCAAAGCCCCACGGGCCTTGCTAGTCATCTGAACAACAGTTCACAGTCAGTACAACAACATTTGTTCTACAGATCCACCAGAACACAGTCCAGAGCGTGTTCCTACCTCTGCCTACAAGTCATTTTCAGTCCCTTTGCCATGTGGTATGATTCAGACCACACACATTCTTAAGAAGTTACATATGCCAGCACTGGCATCAGGAAGATCTGATGTGGTCAGGGGCTTTTAAGCACATTCGCATTGTGACACACAACACTAAGATTCACTGGAATCGCGTAGGAACCATCATATAGATGAGACAAGATTCGTTTATGGAATTATTTCATAATTCTAAAACACTATCTTCACTACTTCCCACCCCCTACACCCCATTAGCAACTTCTTTTCCTATGACAGTAGCAAAATGCAGTGTTTGGCCACCAAAGCAGAGATTTAGATTCCTTTCTTGTATATACAAGAGAGAGAATAACTTGGAACATTTGGCACTTTTCAGGAGCCACAGAAGACATACACACTGCAAGACTGTGTGTAAGCCAGTCTGTAGGATCAAGCACATTTGCCTGCAGCAGCCATTCCCATGCCTTCGCCCCTAAGTCCCCATCTTACACCAAGTCCAATAAGCTCATTTCAGCTTTCAGAACACTCCCTTGCCCTTAGCGTTAAGCAAACTTCAAATCAACCACAAGTGCACTGAGCAAAACTAAAACTGTTCCAGGGGAATACTGGAAGGTTGTCCAGCCTAAGCACACGTGGAACGGAAAGACTGGCAGAAGCAGCATCGTCTGAACCCAGCTTGCTCCGCTCTGCTGTTACAAAAAAGCAGTTCAGAATGCACATTTCTGGCACAGGAATAGAAGCAAGTGCCCTAATTACCTCTTCTCTAAAACTTTGCCTCTTGCTGCCTGGAGGTTAGAGAGAACAGAGTATCAACTAGAAATGATACACACAGATTAGAAACATCAGAGTATCAGTTGCACATGGTGCAACAGAGATGGTACTTCATAGGTACAGATCAAGCAAAGTGCAATGAAACCTGACCTAATCATTTGTTTTCCTGGTTACTTCATGAACAGAAACATTGTCATAGTCTACATACAGCAGAAAGGCAGACCTTATTTATAGTTTTTCAAACAAAAAGTTATTTATTCTATCAGTTTTCAGAACTAAACATAAACCATAAGACTCTACCATCAAGGTGCTCTCCACGCTTACGTCTACATTTACAGCTAAGTTGCTCTCCAAGCAGCTTAAAATAAGCTGAGCACTGGCAGATCAAGAGACACCAAGTGAAAAACTTGATCAGTCACCTGATAACACATCTAATGCTTCTCCTACTCATATTTTCCTCTCTCCTTTAGGTCTTCAGCATGTATTAGATACTGCATTTAGTGACTTTTATCAAAACCATCAACTCTTCTTTTTCAAAAAGCTGTCCGAAACAAAGTTTAAAATGTATCAACTTCAAATATGCCTCAGTAACAAAACATTCTTTACCAGTACTGGAAGAACTCTGCTGTATTCCCAAATGCTTAGCAGCTAATAGTTTATCTTTGCCTACGCTATTGGTTTTCAAGATGTCACAGAATAATCCTTCCTGTGGTTTCAGATGAAAGAGGAGAGAAAATATAAAATAAATAAAAAAACACCTCTTTGCGTTTTGGGGAAAGCTTGCAGCCACATCTATAGCACTTTAAGATAATGTTTTTATTTCTAAATAAATATGTGGAGCTATGTGACCAATTTGTTACTCCTCTGTTTTAATAAGTTGATTTCACTTTTCACTTACTGATGAGAGCCCTTTTAAGCAGCTCTAGAACCTAACACCAAGAACACATAACAAAAGCATAACTAACAACTAAGCATTGCTACAGAACAAAAGGACAAAATGCTAGAATAAAACAAAATTTTAAACTCTTTCTCTTCACTTTCTTAAAAACGTCACTGAAAATACACTCTGTTGCACAGCCAGATGATCATACAAACAGCTTCAAACAGAGTTCTTGGAGAATCAAGTGAGCTAAGCAGGACAGCTTCACCACCCGTAAAACAGTATCACCTATCTGAGCCCTTCTCTCCCATGAGAAAGGAAGCTCTTCCAAAGCTCACAGGAGAGAAATTTTCTACTAAGGTCCAGTTTCAGCTGCCTTGCTGCATCTTCAACAAAATTAACACCAATGGCGGGCAGGCCACTGAATCAATCAGAACACAGGAGTAAACCCATGAACACTGCATTAAATTGACAACAAACTTTGCTATAGACATTCAAACAATATGTATGCAATTAGGCTTGCTAATTATAAGGGGGAAAAAAAGGCATTTCTGAGTACACTTCCTCGGGGTTTATCGGGTCTTCATCACCATCAGTTTCTTTGAGTACCAAGCCAACTTTATGAAGTCAGCACTTCATAAATATACTGGGTATACCTAAATATGCTTATGTATAGCCAGAATATCACCCATAGTAAATGCACCAATAACACAACAAACTCACCTCATCATCGCTATCTGATGTCTCTGAGTCTGAGGACGCTGTAGGTTTGCTCACAGGAGGCTCCTTCTCCTCAGAGTCACTGCGTTTCCGTTTGGCCAATGACAAGAGTTCCTGGTATAAAAAAAAATACACATAATTTAAAAAATATGTCACTAGTTTTGCTAATTCAGGTCAGAGCATATACACTCAAGTATCACAGAGAAGGTGCATCTCGGCAACATGATTATCCTCACAGCCTACAACAGAAAAACAACACAAAATGCTTTGTCACTCAAAGTCATGACTGATATATTTAGCTACTCTTCCTCTTCACAACACCTAGATACTGCAGAACGCACAGAGTGGGCATCAAGCTCAAAGTTTGTCAAACTATATATACATAAACTATATATAAACCAGTTCTCCATCAAAAGGAAGCACCCTCAAAGGCAACACACAACAGCATAAAGAACTACATGGCTCACAAAATCCCATCATCCGCTGCTCACAGCTTCTTCAGAAGATAGCAGAATTAATATAAAATAAACATTTTCTGCACTACTGCCTATCAAGCCCATAAAACATGTTGTGTTCTTGAAAATTTTACTCTGGTGCTGTGAGCACAAGCCACATCAACTTGTGCAGTCTTGAACAGACAGTATGGGGTAGGTTTACCAGAGCTTCAGAACTGAAGAACATCTCCACAGCAATGCAGGTTAGAATTTAGCACCACAAGTGATAATCAAAAGAGTGCAGAAAGCAAAGGACTAGCATACTTACTGACAAGATCTTCCCCTAGTAATGGCATTATACAAACCTCTGAAGAAAACTTGCATCAATGGAACATACTTAAACAGGGCAAAGTTCTTGTGAGGAAGCTCCTGGTGTTTTCTATAACTGTTTTGTGGAGTTTCCCCTCTCCCAAACTCATCTTCAGCCTGGTTTCCCTGTCTGCACGGTAAACGAGAATATTTACCACTGCTTTCATTCTAGCACTTTTTTTCTTTCTCCTCTTGTTCTTTCTGCTTTTTAAGACAGTATTCAAAAGGCTCCTACTTCTTTGGTTCAGCCAGTCAAGATTGCCCCAGAAAGCGGTCAAACATTTAACCTAGAGGAAACCCACCAGGTTTATTCTCATGGTTAAATCACAGCACAAAAACACTTTCATCCCTGCACATGGAGACTCCTGCTGCTACACACACCAGCACAGAGGAGGCAGCACGGATAGGCAGCTTTCACAGCACCACCTGCTACCCAGGTACAGCTGCAGAAGGGTGTTTTTAGCAGACAAGGCATCAGACATAGAAGGAAGCGGCAATTCCTGCCATCGTTGATCTCCATCCCTGATTCAGTCAAGGCCTGGTCTGACGCTGTGTAACTCTCAGGCTCTGGGGCAACTAGAGAACTCATGCACCAGCAGCAAAAAGTTGTCAGCCCTGCAGACTGGAGAGAGATGCAGTAAGGACCAACATCAGGGCACTCTCCTCTCCAAAACATTTGGCTAATGGAGTCTCTCTGCATTAACTTTTCTAAGGCTCCAAGAAGCAACACTACTGCAGGCATGCGGAAGGGTTTCCTTTTGGGACACAGCAAAACTCACTGCATAAGAAAGCCCTGAAGGCCCGGCGCGCAAGCGGAGCGGGACGCACAGGCTGCAGGACACCCAGCCAGCCACGGTTCCTGGGGGCACGGGCGCTGCCTGCGCCCCACAAGGCGCCCGGGGGGCCCGCTCACAGGGCCCGGCAGGGGCTGCTGCCGCGGCCCGGCAGGACGCGCCCGGACCGGCTCCGACACGGCGCGTCCAGCCCCCGGCTCCCGTAACCCGCTCCCCGCGCGGCACCCGCGGGCTCCGCGCCCCGGCAGCC
>NW_020454416.1:1622368-1643124 GCF_003342845.1 Nothoprocta perdicaria
CCGTTGGGCGCGGGGGCTGCCGGGAGGGGGCGGTTGGCGGCGGTTGGCGCTGGGGAGCGCGAGCTGCATCGGCCAGCGCCCGTGTCAGAGGAAGAGAGAGGGGATAAGGGGAAAAGGCAAAGGAGGGGAAGGGAAAAGGAAAGGAAGGGAATGGAGAGGAAACGAAAGGAGATCCTCCTGCTGCTCCGCGGTGGTGGTGATGGCCTTGTACAGACTTCAAAGCCCGCAGCGTGCTGTTAGTGAAGGAGGAGAGTGGATTTTGTAATTTAAAAGTTCTTAAGGGGAATTAATAAATTAAGGGGTCCAGCAAAATTTGAGTGACTCCTTTCTTAAAATCTTTGGGAGGATGAACGGATTTGGCATTGGTTTTGGATTTGGATTCTGCAGGGAAAAAAAACCAAAAACCAACCAAACACACGTGCCCAGCCCCCAGCAACTAGTGAGTGTGATCTCGTGAGCTGGAGATATAAAAGCCTCTGTGCAGAGTGTTGGGTGTTAAGGCTCTCCATTACCAATTAGAGAATAACTGTCTGGCATGGCCATTCCTACCTGCAGTGCCACAAAACAAAATGAAGAAAAAAATTCAAAATGTTCCATACTTTACTGAAAAAAAAATACATGCAAATACATGCAATTTTTTTTTTTAATTTTAATTTCTGCAACCTCCTTATACTCCCGAAATAGACACACTGAGGGGGACAAGATGCCCCTTCATGATGGAAGAAGGTGTATTATGATTGCTGTTTCAGCATTTTCAGACATATAATGTATATTATCATCTGTAACTGTCAGTTGAGACTGTCATTGCAGCCTGTAGGGCACCAATTTGTCATAATTGCAGGGAACAGCACTTTCTAGCTGTGTTGGCACCATCTTCCAAAAATATTTTTGTAAGGCTGTTTTTGCTGCTACTACTACTTATTTATAGTGCGTGGATGAAGGAGAATTGGTTTAGTTTTTCAGTTTTATTTGATGGACTGAACTTATTTTTTTCTTGTTTCCATAGGTCACCAGGGAAAGAAGACATAGGGCAGAAATTACTAAAAATACTAAAGAACTTTACAAATGTAATATGTACAGTGGATTAGATTTCTAACTGATGCTCTTTTAAAACAAACTTTTTCGTTGAAGGTGGAGATAAGCTGCGTTACCTGAAGATACCTGTGGATATCAATTTTGTCTTTAAATAAATCTCAAGCTTGATAATTGCTGTCTTGGAAGAGAATCCTCCAGCTTTACCATTATGGCTCTGACATTGCTGAGCGGTGCTTTCAGGCACAGTAGATGCTGCCGGCACAAAGTCTGGCACCCTGTTCTTGGATCTCTCCCCACTGATTTTGTGTCAGAATCATACAGCAGCTATAGGAGGCCAGGGTGGCTGCCTGAAAGAAAACCATCTTGGCAAAAGATTGATTTCAGTTTTAAGAAGGGATTAGATACCTTAAAGACTCAACTAAAATTGCTGAAGCAGGAGACAAAAGATCACTTAACAGGACCAGAAGGCCGTCCACTCGATGAGTACCTTTTAGAACAGACAAGGGTTGTTTGGATCTTTCGGACCCAAGAAGATTTAAAGAAATGGGTAATTTCTTCTGATGTAGAGATTGGAGGAAAAAGTGAAGTGTACTTAACACAGAGTAGGAATAACCAGACTGCCCTGTTATATGGGACCCTCAATACTGAAGTACCTCGTGATGGGGAGACACAATACAGTGGATACTGTAGTATGAGATCCAGACCACTAGTGGTAAGTACAGCTTAGCAGTTGTTATTTAATCAGAGAACTGTGATGGGAGCAGCAGCAGGGGGAGCTTTTGGTGACATTCTTATCTCCATAAGGAGAAGTGGCCAGCTTGTTGCAGTCCTCACCTTCAGGAACATTAGGTTTCATGGATGTAGTTACTACTGTATCCTTTGACCTGGAATGAACTTTTTTCAGAAGCTTTTTTTCAGGTTTGGTTCTCCTTTCTCAGAAAAGGAATATTTTATGTTTAATCATCTCGTGCTGTACAGTAGGAAATCTCATTAACACCTCTCCTCATAAGTGAAGGATCTGTAATGAAACTTCATATCCAAAATTGGTATGATCAATATAAATGAACCTTTCTAAATTTGAAGTTAATGGAATGTGTCATGAGAAAGAATTTCCGGAGCTCTAACTCAGCCCATTCGTCAAGCTCTTGTTTTAGGTGAATGAGATTCTCTCTCTTTTTTTTTTTTTCCCCTCATAGAGACAAAAGTGTTCTCTCATAGACAATAGTGTTCTGAAATGTAGTTAAAGATTTGAATCCTAGTAGCAGAAAAAAACAGGAGACAAATCTCTGGTACCTCTAAACTGAGAAAAGCAGAACAGAAAATGCATGTATTTACTATTGATACTGCTGCTTTCTTTAAAAAAAAACCTTTAAAAAGATGAAAGAACATTTTGGTTTCATGCATAAGATCTTTTTTGTCTATTCTGTTGTCTGTAACTTGGTGCAAGAGCACAGGTAAAACTTTTTTTTTTTTTTTTAACTAAAGTTTTGGAGAACAAAGCACATGAGCAAGCAAAATCAATGGGAGAATGAGGGGTAGATGAACACTAATTAAAATGGCAATGCTGATCTTAAGGGCAACCCAAGGCCAAGGGAGCAGAACACTAGGTTGAATTTCATCCAAGATAAATTCCCAGGATTGCTACTGACTTGTGCAAATATGACTAAGCCTTACACATCCTAACTGAAGTAGTGGAGGTTTCATCGGTCTGTCTTTACAACACAGGTCAAGGTTACAGGGTGATGACATACATACAAAGTCTGGCAAGGAGGAGGTGGTTGTTTGTTGTTATTTCTGGTTTGGTGGTTTTTTTTTTTTTGTTTAAGTAAAAGCCTCAAAAATGGCAAAAGCATAAAATCAATATAGTCCTTGTATTAATGCACTGCTTATCATTGATCATATTTCCTGTAAAAGGAAGGTTGATATGTAACCATAGTGCTGCAAAAATAGATGGGAAACCTCTGGTTTTTTTTGATGCTATTTTTGACTTGGCTTAAGCAATTTTGGCCAAGAATAGCTCTGCCAGCTACAGTTGCTGCAGTGACCTCAGTATAAGTTTCTGAAGGTTCTTGGACCTGTCTGTCTGTCTGCAAATTGCAATACCAGAACTTACGATCTTCAGTTGAGAGGGGGGAAAAAAAAAGGGGGGGGGATGAGAATTAGATATGCCTGTAATCCGTATAATTAGGCACTGTTAATGACAAAAGATATTGGAAACCTTGCACATGGTGTCAGTGCTCAAATCAGTCTTTCACAAAGGAAAATTACCAGAGGGAATAAGTTATTTCACTTCAGTTTCCTGCAGCTTCTTCAGAAATAATCTATCACTGACACAAAATATTAATGAACTGCAGTCCTGATCCATCATTGTAGCATTTCTGTACTTGCCTGGTAGGGCGTTTGGTCCTAGGAAGGAGGTCTCATTTCTAATAGTTACACTGCTGTGATTTATAATTAAAGTCTGGGCCTTTAGAGTGATGATACAGTATTTTGTGGGCTTTAATACAGTGCTGAAATGCAGTAAGATCACTGACTAGTGTGATGAAAGAGTAACCCAGTTTCCAGTGCATCACAGTAGATATTATTTGAAATAAAGACAAGTGATCAAAGCAGTATCACTATATTTATCATAATGAAAATTCCCATTTAGGATAGGCCAGGATAATGCTATTTATTAATGTTTTATAGGGATCTTTTGGTAAGAAGAAATATTTTGACTGGTCAAACTTCAATTGTCTGTACTTACGTGTCCGTGGTGACGGTAGACCTTGGATGATCAACATTTATACGGATCCCTACTTCTCGCATCACAAAGATGATCTGTACAGCTACTTCATGTTCACCAGGGGAGGGCCGTACTGGGAGGATATCAAGGTAAATTAATGACTTAATAAATCCTAAAAAATAAAACTCTGCTAAATATATTTTTGTTTTTGAGACTTCTGAAACAGAAGGATACAGGTCCAGGGATATACACCCTACCTTTGTGAAACAGTAATTCTTTCAACAGTCGTACTTTGTTTCCATTTAAATATGTAGTCTGTTCAGTAGTGCTTCTGGTACCCAATGGCAAATACCCTCGTACAACAGCTAGAAACAGGCAGCACAGACTAGCATGGGCCTGGGGCGAGCTACAAGGGTGGTGCTGCTGCTGCCAGATGCAGAAAGATGGTTCTTTTTTGAAAAGCCTGCCTTTCTAAACAAGTTTTTGCTTTATATACTGTTGACACTAAAGTCTCTATTTCTTTTCTTGTCAGATTCCGTTCTCTAAGTTCTTTCTCTCCAGTCGAGGAAGAATCCAGGATAACCAGCATCCTATCTGGTTAGACAAGGCAAGTTTCTTATGGGTCTCATTATTCTAAAGTTTTGCTTAAGACTGTTTTTGAAATCTTTGGGACATGTAACATTTACGAATTTCAAAATGAAAAGCTTCCCATATTATATGAGTTACATATTTCTTTTTTATGTGTGCTTTCCTTTGCCTTTAAATTATTCAATTTAGTAGTTATACTGTCTTTTTTTTCTTAATGAAGATAGACAAGAAAAGTCTCACAATTTATTTGGCTTTAAATTTTTTTTTTTTTAATCTGATCAAAATCACAAAAAGACCCTAAAATGGGAGTTGATAAAGTACTTTCAAAAACAGTGAAGGTAAATATCTATCATAAACTTCTTCCCTGACAGAAGAGTGTAAGGGATCTTGCAATATGTTATATGAGGATGTGTGTAACATCAGTGACCTTGATAGTGACCAATAAACTGACATATTTATAGTAGGAACTGTTTTAGTTTCATCAGACTCTCTAAGCAAACTGTGTTTTTTGATTTTTTTTTTTCCTACAACTGGGTAGACTAATGAGGGGAGATGCAATGACTATGCAATGACTATCAAAAGAAAAACAATGTGGGGAAAAAGTATTAAGAAATGAAAAAATGGGCCAGTACTTGAGTCAGGATTAGAATCACCTATAATCAAACATTCAGCTCCCAATTGCCTTAACAAAAAAAAAAATAGGAAAGAGGGCAAGTTGTATAGAAGATCTGTGTTCTATGTTCAAGACATTGAAGAATTTGACAGGATTTGGAGTATAAAGTTAGTGAAAATATAAAACTACATAAGGTGTTTTAAAATGTTTATTGGGAGTTAAGGGGATAAAATGGTATTTGATCTAAGCATCCCTCTACACCTGGTTTTCATCCCTTGTCTTATCCTTGCTCTTGCACAGACAGAATAATTATGATTCCCATAAAAGTCATGAACTTGATATTCCTTATAATACGATATGTAGCTTTACTAATGCCATTGTCAGAAGTCTATAATAGGGAAAGTAGTGTGAAGTCAAAGTATATAACAGTTCTTGATAAAACATCTCAGTCTCTAGTGTATTCAGGAGTTTTCCCAGAACCCAACTACAGCAAACACAGGGTGGATAAAGAGGACTGAAAAGGTAGGAAATAGTCAGTCTACAGGTCTAAGTTGCTTAGAGCACACTTTGGCTAACTCCTCTCATCATCTGCAACAAAAGGAATTACAGAGATTAAGCTCTAAAAACTCTTCAGGCTGTATGTGCCAAGAGGCAGGTTGCAAACTCTGGGGTATCATCTGGTTCTGAAGATAAAGCAGCAATTTAGGATTGTGTTTGATTATTTTCTTTATTGTTACATCCTTAGCATCTATCTGCAATATGTATTTATCCTCAGTTCCTGTGGCTAAACCCAAATAATCTGGCATTTCCTAAGTCTTATTTTTCTGTATAAGTAGCAGTCCTTAAAATCATGAATATAGATCAGACTTGTAGTTCTGGCAGAGCTCATGAGTACGTGGTGTTAAATAGATGCTCCTCCACCGCATTATCCGATTTGTTCCGAGAAATGATATGCTGGAGGCTGTCAAAGTGGAGTGATGATAGAGAGTATCCAAGAAATATTTCTGGTGAGCCACATGCTGGTAGGAAACACGCCTGAGCTGCATGGATTTTTTTTTTTTTTAATGGAATTTCTTGTGGTTGGAATAAAATGTTTTTAAAATTGCAAAGTGGTGGCAGAAAACAGCAGGGGAAGGCCCTATGAGACATTCTTCTATTGCAGAAGTCTAGTCTAGTTAAAGAACAGTGATTAAGAAACTTACCTTACTATAAAAATCAGTAGAAGTACCATGGGTTCTAAAGCATCTGTTTTGGCAGACTTTCACTTTTATACCAGGCATTTAATTTCACTTATTATGAAAGTTATTTTCAATGTTTAAATACACATTTCTCACCCAAAAATTGCAACAGACTTTGAAAATATAATTGTCATGTTGATACTAGTTGGAGAGAAGTCCCAGAAGTGATTAAAGCTGAGATTCTAATTTTTGATAAATACCACTGTTCAAAAGGGCTGGAATTTTGTAATAGCAGAGTGTTAGATGTTTTGTTTGATTTTAGTATTGTTACAAACCCTATTCTAATGTCTGTATCTTTAAACTAGATCAGCACCCTTGGATTCACCCTGGGGGACAAAGTGAATGGCCCATTCCAGCTGGAGATTGATTTTATTGGCCTGATCAATGACAGAGCTCATACTGAAGAATTTGCATATGAGAAATATGACTTGAATACTTAAACCTGAGATGGTCCTGGTGGCTTTGGGAGTACAGTTCAGATGCTTAATTTTTCTAACTCTCCTTAATTTGTGGGGTTCAACAATGTGAAGATGACTGTGTAATGCTGAAAAGTTAAATGCGTGAGCTGTTGGCTGTAGCATCCTCTAGCTGCCAAGCATGAAATTCTAGCAAGACCACCCACACATGGGCTGGAATGGAGCAGAGCCCAAGGCAACTTTTGATGTACATTTACAAAAGAGGAACCATTGACTATATAATTTGGTTTCTAGCCTAATAATTACAGGAAATAAAACCAAGTTTGTGACCTTGTTCTAGCTTTTTTTTTTTTTTTTGTACATACTGCCTTCATCTTCTAGTATATTACACTGTTTGCAGACATCATGTTGCCCCTTCAAACATTTACAACTTCAATGAGAATCTGTACCCTAAAGAAGAGCAATAAAAAGTGACTCAGCTTCTGAAAATAGCAAGGGACAGGACCCAAAGGGGAAAGAGGCGCAGGACTGGAGTCTTTAGGCTTGATGCAGGGACTTTGGGGGTGGAAGGGCAAAGGGGAAGGATACTCTTTGCTTTAGAACAGGTGATAAGAGCTCTACTTCTTTTCAACACCTTCCACTATACGAAGTTGTAAAGCTCCAACATAGAGATGAAGGGAAGAAGTTGTTGACACCATGCATCTCTGTCAGTTCCCTAAAATAAGAGCTTGATGACCACCACTGCTGGGCTGTAGGGTTACAGAAGCAGCATGGAAGTGGCAGCATCTCATCACGCTTAAAGGAAAAAAAAGGGGGGGGGGGGGGGGCAGTCAGCTGAACTCAGCGGCACTGCGGGAATCACAGGCTCAGAGGGCATCACAAAAGCTCAGTATCTCCAGCCTTGATGAGGTTGTTGTCCACTAATTTATGACAATATTCAAGTATTAAAGAACAATTGCTGAAAAGTTTAGTTCCGCGTGTTCTATAATCTTAGTGTAATGAAAACATCCTCCCCAGGGTCCTTATTAAAGAATATTTAAAACAATAAATGTACCTTTAATTTAGAGACCCTCGACAAAGCAACATAATGTCCTACACTGTCATTTTCTTGCACAGAATTAAGTAAGAGTTTAGGAGCAAAACAGGGGCCATGCTTATCCTTTCTGGTTTTCAGAACACATGTGCCTTCCAGAGCGGGGAGACAAGCTAATCAGTAGGGAAAACCAAGCACAGTCACAGAAGGAGACGAGCAGTAACAGAGATGTGAGCAAAATCAGTGCTGTACTATGGAAGCAGTCGCACACAGTGCATGCAAATAATATGACCACTGATACAAAACCAAGATATATACAAAACATTTATTTTTCCCCAATGTAAGTTTATAAAAAGTTGCTTGAGCTTGACATTTCAGCATATTTGTGATAGAAGCCTAAGCTCAATTATTTGCTCACAATTCTAGCTATGAGGTTACAATTGCTAAGTTACCTTTCCAGTCACTACTTTATCCATAATAAATCCAGATAAATTTTCTGTCTTTTTTTTCCCCCTGCTAACAGAAAAACTGGCCTCAAAATGTGAGATACTACATGTGCCTCAATAATACTTCCAGCATTTTTAAAGCATTAGAGAGAACAATAAAGCAGAATAATTGTTATATTGTAAACTGCTATTTAGCATAGAAGGGAGCAAAATCTTAACTGTTCACAAAGCATTCATCTGGTAACTTGAAAAAAATCACTTTTTAATAGTAACTTTTTTAAAGTTATATTTTAAAGTTATGCTGTAAGCCTTTTAGTTTCTCAAAAAGTTGGAATATTTTTCATTGCACTGGAGATTCCCTCCTACTCCATAGTTAGGCCAGTTACTCACCATTTCTAATTACATATCAGAAGACTTAAGGATCAGTCTGGGGAAAGGGGCAAGCAGGTATCTCCAACTGTTTTAATTACCAGTGGAACATTTTGAAACTTGCTATCCAAAAAACATGTTCTGGTGAGTAAGGAATGCACTCTGGTGGGGAAGCCTGACATAAGTTACAAGGAGGCTCTTTGAGCATCTTTTCACTTACATTTTCTCCTTTGCCATCTTTTAGATACACAGACTTACCAAATCTATTTATTGAAGACGCCTTTATTCAAAGTTTGGAGTATCCAGTCAATTCCAGAGTTAAATGAAAATATTAAGCAACTGGAGGTAATTCTAAGCTCCTAGAAGGTTAGAATTTACAGCAGCTCCCTGAAAGAATCAGTCATGAGAACATGCCCAGACACACTGCGACGTCTTATTCAAAGCTCTTTGGATTCTACTGGTAATAGCAACCTGACACATACTCTAATGCACAAATAGCACAAATATTTACATGAGAGGAAGTATTTACAGTGAACTCTTAGCTATTTCTGATTTCTCTCAAGCCGCAGTTAGTCCTCTGCGGTTTCCAAGAGCCTGAGCCTTTTTCTTTCTTCTTTCCTGCTCATGCTTCTCACGTCTTTCTTCCCTGAAAGGGAAGAGGGAAATAATCAAACCAGAGGTTTAAGTAGAGCCACAAGCAACCAAAAGCGATCTTAAGCTAACCAACGCTTAGGATACATCAACCCAAGCTTAACATATATTTTACTGATGTGCTGCATTAGCTATTGGGCGGATAATAATTCCATTTTAGATCAGCTATAAACTTCAATGTTTTCCCTTAGAGATACAAATCTAATATAGAAAGTAAAAACATGTCAATGTTCACAGCTGCTTTCTGAGATTAAGACAAATGCCCAAGTGCTAGGATTAATAACTTGCCTAGAATAAAAGCCTGTATCTGATTCATATCTTCCTTCTATCTTTCTAAATTCCCTGATACTAGATGATGATCGGGGGCAAAAATTGCCTTAAAAACATTCTTTTCTGAACTATATATTTTAAGATATGTAAAAATTCAAGCAAATTGCTCATTAAAAAGCTAACATGATACTGTTGTTTAAAATAACGTTGTACTAACCTGGTCCGGAGATGTGGCTGCTTGTACTCTTTCTTGTATGAGGAGATGTTGCTATCCACAGGCTTATTTGGGACAGCATTTTCTTTGAATTCTCCCCATGGTTTTAGTCTTCCTATAATTTAGAGGCAAAGAATTCAGTGAATTAGTATATTAGTATCAGTATGCTTCACTTTTTTCTTATTTTGAATATCACACTAGCTTATTTTGCTTGTTGTCTTTGAGGTTAAATGTGAACATCTTCAGCTGTATTACCAGGTTCATCAGCCTATAGCAGGCAAGTAGTATTCTGAATATTACTGAATTCTGAACAACAGCCTTTACACCAACAGCACTGCTTTGCTTCTCCAGCACCATTGCACTTTATAGAATAAAGCTTAATTAAAAAGTCATATTTTCTGAACATATCTATTTCAGAGAAACATAAAGACATTCATTTGTGTACTAATGTGAATAAAGGTGATAAGGATGTATTCTTTGACAGTATATGCTTTTCAGAGCCTCCCTATTTACAAATTTTATATCAGCGCACAAAGTGCAATTTGCAACTGTTGTGTGGGAGTGCAGCATTAATCAGGCATGCAGAAATACTGAGCAACTTGGTGCACGGTGCTTTGCACCACTGTGTTATGAGCACTCTACTACCCGGGACATGCTGAAAGCCAATGGCACCAGATCACAGTACCTTTATGGGGCTGATACCGAAGTGGCCTTGAGAGACTGGCTTTGAGATCAAATGTCTTCTTTGTGCTTGTGGGTTCTGCAGTAGTAGCTGCAAACTTGAAGGGCGTGAGAACTACAAAAAAATCAAGATGCCATAGTTCATAAAAAAAAAAATAGCAAGATCATCCTTGTACATAGCTGGTTGGAAAGTTCCTGTGAAGACCACCTTATAGCTACCAAAACCCAAAGGGTTAAAATGCTCCCTGCAGCCACCTTTGAAGGCAGAATTCCACAATTGCCATATATTCGGGAGGAAGGGCGAAGTTCAGATCTAAGGGAAGGCAGAGGTGCAGATTAGCATCCTTTTTCTTTTTTTGCTCTGATTTTAAGTAGAGTTAAGCTGATATTGGCAAGCAGATGATCTACTTACACCTCAAATTGGATGCAATGATTCTTAGTTTATTGCATTAACTGTATTACATGTATCATTTGCCACAGAAATGGGTTATGTAAGTTCCATAATTTTATATTGAAATTTAAGGTGTCACTTACACATATTAATTATTCAGTCAAGTGGTTCTTGAGGCATCTTAAACCATAATCTCACACTGCATTTGGAAAGTAGGTTTATGTAAATATTGTCCTTATCTTCTCAAGAAGAAAGAGGACAAATGCTTATTCTGGAGCTATTCATTATTCTTTGAGAATGAGAATGCTTACTTTTAATAACAAAAACAAAACAAAAAAAAAATTAGAGTGCCACAGTATAACTTTGTAATATGACTAGGAACAGCACATATTGTCCTATGTAATTTCCTCATCCTTAAGAGCAAGTTGTTTGTTTCCTCTTTACTCTCGTTGGGAAATCCAGATGTTTCACACACAAAGAACAATTTTGTGGAACACTTCAACTGCAGATTTTCCATGAGTCTTCCCCCTTCTTTCCCTCCCCCACCATGCCAAACTTCAGTCCCCTCAAACAGCAAAGCAGTGTCACTCCGGGCTCTTGAGCTGGACTGATGCACTTCGAACATTAGGTAGCAGAGCTCTGCTAACACAGAGGTTACTAGCGACAGGAAGACCTTCCCTCTCTCTCAGAGCTAGGGTTCTAAGGGCTAGGGTTGCTGAGGGTGATGGCCCAAGCTAGGGGCCTGGCGCACATCCCTTTCCTGCAAGAGCAAAGATGAGATCATCATCAGGAATCCCTCTCATAGAGGGGAGAAGGATCTCCCTGCAACTGCTACACAAAACTTTGTAGGATGTAAAAGTCCAGAAAAGTTTCTATCCTTTCCATCCTACATTAATCTCTTCTGTAGGCAGCTAAGACATATCAAAATCTTAAGCCTTATGCACCCTTAGTTCTTAGCATCTAAACATCTTAATCAAAAAACACTGGAAGCAACAAGAAACTACTTCAGTTTCTAAAGAATCAGTCATGAATTACATAAGTAGATAATAACCTGAACCTACACGAAGTTATGATATGGAAGATTTGTAAGTATTCAACAGGAAAAAAAAATCTTGATTAGAAAAGAATCCAAGCATTTACCATCTACTTTTCCCTTGGATGCAGACATATCATTTTTGGAATTTCTGTTGTTTTTCCTACTTAAGACTTTGCTACTCTTCTGGCTGTCAGGTGTGCAGACCTCCAAATACGGAGACATTCTCGATGGGGTTTTAGTCAGAGAACGCTTGTGCTCATTATCTCTTGTGGCTTCTGAGAACCTGAGGATTATTAGAAATATGAAAGCAAAAAATAGTTATCTGCCTGAAATGCCAATGATGCAACATTTAATCCTTTCGCATTCTGACACGTTTTACAGGTGCAATGTTATTGCAAAGATGACGTTCACAGCTAACAGCAGCCATGTTGAAAATAGCTTTGCTGGCAGTTTTAACCTTATGATCCCTCATTATCTGCAATTAGTACTGCTAAGATTTATAGGATGTTGATTTCCTTCATATTTTGACTTCTTCACCAAGAAATGTGGTTTACTTAACATTTGGATTCTGTAGCATTATAAAAATATTCTTTGGAATTAATTTGCATTTTCAACATTAGAAGAAACGCTAAGAGAAAAAGAAGTAGCTAGCTGAACTTCACAACATAAAGCTGCAAGCTATGGAAAGACAGTGAGTAAATATTGAAGAAACCTATATTTTGAAGCTAGAAATTTTATGCCTAAAGTGCAGTTGCAAGATCTAGCTTAGCACATCTTGGTACAAACAGAAGTGCTGTTTTTTATTTTACATATTGCAAAGAATCACATAGTGCTGGAGTGAGAAGAAAAAAAACTAATTTAATAGGCCACTAAAGACAGGAAAAAAACAAAACAAACAAAAAACTCCACATTATTTAGGGCCATAAAGAATAGTTCCAAAAACTAAAAAGTTCTTGGCATGCAACTGCTTTGAAGCTCTTCAGAAAACAAGGGTTATCAAAAAAAGATTATAATGCAACAGATTGAGATTAATCCTATTTTTAGCAAGGAAGAAGGATCAGGGCAAAGTGTGCAATGTCTTAACTTTCCACAATGACTTAAATCCAGATTAAGTAAATTGAAGAAAATAGGAATTAATACAACTGGAAACCAACCAATAGCAGACAAGGAATTTTGTTGAAATAAAAGCATCTGGGCAGAAAGGTATTTAGTAACAGAATACCATAAGGATTGTTCTTTTAACTCCCTAAACATTTTTATTCAAAGTGTAAAGCAATTAGTAAGCTAATATTAATAAATTAATAAACTATTAAAAGCTTATTGATAACAAATTAAGGAGACTTTACTGCAGTGGAAAATTAGATTACTTTTTCAGAAGAACAAAGACTATCTTGTTATAAGGAGAAATTTAATTTAATTTAATCACATCAAGTATGAGCTCATACATTTAGGAATTGGTCATGACTTTCTGGTGTCAATATGCTTCCCATCTGTTAGAAACAATCTGCTTATATGAGTTGATCACAAGAGCTACTTGGTAACATGAGTCCCTAAGGTAACATATTTGTTTAAAAAAATTATATAATCTTGGGTATAGCTATCAACATCATATGATCTTTTGAGAATTACCATTCACAGGGGTCCATTATGAGACTCACCTGAAATATAGCGTACAATTCCGCTAAGTCATCTCAAAGATGACTTATTTCAAAAGCAAGTGACAAAAAGAAGAAAATAAAGGACAAAAGTGTTTAAAAATCAGAAATAGTCTTTTTTTTTTTTTCAAATTTAAAATACAGATAAAGTCATTCAAATCACAGCCCATGTCTACTGTTTCATGTATATTATATTAAACTGTTCTCTGAGCAATATTTGGTTCATTCTTTTTACCTGACATTCATTTTGGTTGTTGAGAGGACGGAAGGATTAAATGTAGACTTCCTGGATAAAATACTTTTATTTGCAATGTTTGAAGAACTGTGTGGTGAGTGTCGGAGGTTGCTAGGAGTGCAGCTGGTAGAAAATCTGCCTCTCTCTGGATTTGGGCTGAACAAGAATGCTTTGCCATTGGAATGTTTCTAGGGAAAAAAACAAAGGATGAGTTGGCTCACTCCATTAAACATATATTAGGAAGACAGCTGAAAGGAAAACACACACACACACACACACACACAGACACAGTGAATCAAAAAGTCTTTTCTGCTTTCAAAGAAAAAAAAACATAAAAAATAAGAAAGGGAAAAAGACCTATTTGAAACTCAAGAAGTTTATCCACTATCACAGAAGGTGATCTGAAAAAACATGTACCTTAGAATTGTTATGTGGAGTGCCTTTTTCTGATACTCTTAAATGATTAGCTTTTCTGGCCAGTACCTGCCAAAAAATAAAGTAAATCTATATACACATTGTGTCTGTCATAAAAAAGCGTAACATTGAGGACACCGGGATTTGGATACATTGACATTAAGTCTTATTCCGTTAGATCTGACACCATTCAAGTCTACTACACTCCTAGAAAGTAGTCTCTATTTTCACTTCTCACATATTCAAGTATAAAATTCAAGAACTGGCAATCAGGGACACCAAAAATAACACGTGATGCATATAAATTAAAGGAGGAAAAGAGTAATGTTTAACTTCTGCTTTTTGAAGAATGATTCAGTAGCAATTCAAACAGAAATAAAAGTTTCAGAATAAGCTCCACAAAGCAACTATGACACACATTTATAACTTCCTCAGAAGTGGCATTAATAACTATTTATAAATGTATAGTTATATTAACTATACAAGTTAAATAAATCTTTAAGGCATATATAAGTAATATATAATGAGTTACATAGGGCTCCAGTTCAGTGGAATGCTATGGTCAGTGAAATTGCATGAACACATGAAAAACTCTCTAGCTCTACAGAGCTTCTGCAGGATTTTTTAAAAGAATTCATTTGTGGAGATAAATTAACACTGATTTTTAAACAACTGTGAACAGTGAATGTCTTCCCATGTTAGAAGTTACCTTGACTTCGTTGAGAGAACTGCTGCAGTTTTCAATAATCTTTTTTTTCCTCTCAATGTAGTCAGCAATAGACTCCATTTTCTTGAAATGAGCCTCATGTAACTTTTTGAAGTCTAAGAAGTTCCAAAAATGAGAGTTACATATCTGATAGGATCCTAAGAAAAAAATACTATTGCACAGAACAGAAGAAAATTGCAACACCTGTCACTGAAGGCTGGGAGAAAATATAGTGCCACCTTTATTAAAAGTCTTTGTATCCACATGTGATCAAACACAAAATAAGATCTGCTTCACCAGATATTTAAAAAAGCTTCCTCAGATGTATTGGATCACCAGATAAAGTGCATGTTTCTATTTTTCACAGTGATCAAAATGGGCCAATACCTGTTAATCTACCCCAAGAGAAATATTTACTAAGTAATGAGTTAAAGCTAAATAAGCAGAAATCATGGCATGTCTTCCTGCACTTTCTTGTTCTGACCACTATGAATATAAGTATTAGATCAATAATACATTAAAACACTCAATAAATGACTTTAATATTAGGAATGCAAGTCATTTACTATAACAAATAAACAAAAAACGTACTGGAAAATAAACCTCCTGTGTAAATTTCTGGAGTCTCTTCCTTAAAGACAGGATATTTTCCTTTTTCAAGACCGAAGGAAAAGTTTGATTTGTAAAAAATTGTAAGGCAAGTTTCCATTCATGCACAGACAACGCTTTTATAGAGACAGTAGGAATCTTACTTGGTGTGGTAGCTTTCATTCCCGTTTTCCCAGACTTTGATGCACGGCCTACATATAAAGGGATCTTCCCTCCTGCAGGATGAGCTGGAAGAGCATCACCAAGGGCAGCAAGATTAGCCAAAGTGGTTAGAAGTACAGGACATTGATTAAGTGTTACTAAGGCCTATTTTATAAAGCTACTTAAATCTCAGGATATACATTAGAGCACACGCTTCTAATGTCCTCAAAGTACCTCTTTGCTATGAGAGATAAAAAGTCAATTAAATTTATCTTCATTTCTCAAAAGCCTTTTAAATGGTGTATGTCAGTAATGACACGTCTTGGTGAACTACAAGCCCAACATGAATCTGCAAATCCAGCTATATTATTCTATTTAAAATTGTTTCCCCATATTTTATATGGAGAATTAGCAAGAAAACTGCTTGTTACAACTTTAAATTCACACAAAGTCTTATCTGCTTAACAAGCTAGTGATTTTTAAGCTAGGATACCTGATAGAATAAATACATTTTGGCAAACCCTTCAGCCACTGGCTTACATAGAGAGCATGTGTTCTTATCATTTCTGCTCTCAGGTCAGCTTTTTTTTTTATTCTTGTCTTTGCCAATGTTTTTAGTTTCTTAGTACAGTATTAAAAGTTACGTTCATATTCTAGCACTTAATTATATTTCAAAACAGAAAAAGGGCAAACAAAAACAACCAAACAAAACACTACAGACTACATGGACTTCAGGTTGAATTCAGAAAGTAGGAAAAAATATTAAGCGTGAGGAAGAAAGTTCTTCTTTTCTTGTCATTTTGCAAAGGGGCTGAGTAGCCTATCAAAAGTTTTCCTAGGGACACTGATCCTAAACAAGGTACAAGATCCAAATACACTGGAATCTTTGAGAACTCCTTCACTAAAAATAAAACAGCAGGATTGTGAACTATCTGGACTTTCCTTACCATGTATTAAGCAAGCAAGCACATTGGCCCATATTAAACAGATTCTTCTGGGGTTGCCTCCAGTGAAGTACAACAGGTCTATTAGATCACCAGCATTCCACAAAAATCTTTGTGGACATAGAACAACAAAAAAGTACATCTGATTAAGCAGGACAAATGAATAAACTTACTCTTTTGGAGATTTTTACTTACTCTCCACTCCATTTCTTTTAGTAGAAATCTTCTCTGGTTGCTCTTTCTGCCCCATATCCACATCCGAATTCTCAATAGTTCTCTTTTTAGCCACTGGTTCATCATTTTGCAATACCTTCTTTCCCTTTTCATTTTGAGGTATGTTGTTTTCTTTCATTTCTGAATGCTCCTGTGGTTTAAACATACTTTGGTTAGGCCGATTGTTCCACCTGGGTATCAGGAAAGACATTCACTCCGAGGACAGCCAGCTACTAGAACAGGCTGCTCCAGGGAGCTATAGCAGCCTCCATCCTTGGAGCTTTCCAAGACCAAAACACAAAGGGCCCTGTGCAACATGGTCTGACCTCACAGCTGACCCTGCTTTTAACAGAGTCTATCCTGTGCACCTGCACAGCTATAACGTTTTAAAATAAAATCAATTCTATTAGCAAAACAAATTTGTCAGTCATGTTATTTTTTGCTGATGTAGTTGTGATTACTGTAGGCTTTTTGCTCATTGGAACAATATAAGAAAGACTAGCACCTAAAAATGATTTCTTCTCACATTCCTCCTCTAACTTGGCACCAATAAAAGTTGTTCATAACGTTCTCTTAATTCGCCCACTACCTACATGGGATTTTATGAGCAATGGTGGGGAATCTTACTTCAAGAAAACTATCCCCTTCTGAATCATATAAAACAAACAAACAAGCCACACACACACACACACACACACACACACACATCTTCCCCCTCCCAGTCAAACACTCCCACCTATTATTTTGAAATTGAGAGATACAAAAAACTTCCAGGCTCTTAGAACAATTAATCCGCCTTGTTGCTGATCTTTATACATAGTCCTTTAGAAAATAATTTAGGAGCTATTTTTAAAAAGCTAGAAACAAAGGAATTCATATCAAAATTCTCTGATTTTTACTACATAGGAAAGTGAAAATACATCCATTATAGGTAAGTTTTGAAGGTAGTCTAACATGCAGTTGAACACTATGATGAACCAGTGGATATATTTTGATAAATTACTTTGAACGATAAATCCTGGAAGAAGTAAACTTCTTCAATTAATATTTCCCCCCTCCACCCTCCAGCTGAAAGTGTACACTAAGAAAAAGTTATCTGTTCATTTTTGAGTAGCACATAGACAAATTAGACAAAAAAACAGTGCTAAAAAGCACCAAAGACTAACAACACCAGTAGATCTGCTCACCAAAAAAGGTATGTTACCAGTTAACAAGTGGTAAAATGAAACAAAGCTCTGTTTAACTTATGCTTCATATACGTGTTTGGGAGGGAGAGAAGGGAGACAGGGTAAACAATCCCAAACAATGTTAATCACCTCTTTCTCAGCAGAAAGTCCTTTATCGTCTTCACTGCTATTAGGCTCCTCCCGGGAATTGCTCTTTTTCCTGGTTGCTTTCTTTTCTTTTCCACGTCTTTTTGTGATAAAGCACCCTTGATCAGGCATAGATTCCTCCTGACTGTTTAGTTCATCTGATTCGATGGAAGCAGATGCACTTTTTTCCAAATCCTGTAGCAGATATATATCATAACATAAAACTTATGTGCCTTTTTTTTTTTTGTACAAGGCTGTATATATGTCGAAAAATGTTTAACATTTACATTGTTACTTACGCACACATCAAAGTTTAGTAAAGCTAAACTACCAAATAGAAGGGTTACTCCACATGTTTTAAAATAAGCAGATTATAAAGGAAACGGATGTGTTAAACAGATTCCAAAATGTCTTAACTTACAAAGGGGAAAGCTTTAAGAAAGCAACATATTAATAGATGATTAAAGGGAACACCCCAGTTGTATCTTTTGTTGTAACACCAATAAATAAGTGGCAGTTGATAGAAAATGCCTTGAGATGAATATCTGGCTCCTTTCATCTAGACACTTTTACATTTGGTACTGACTACCATTTGGAGCTAAACAGATAAGAATTAAGATATGGTCATTGGAAACCTGAAACACTAGAGTTCATGTAGAATAAATTTGCAATTATGTTGAAAAACACTTTGCTATTTTTGGCAGTGTAAAACAAGCCTTCAATCATACATGGTCCCACTTTAAAGCCAATACCAACACAGCTGTCTCAGTCTGTATGCAAGTACATTAAACTGAAGGCACTATCAAAAAAAAAAAAAAAAACCGACTATTATTTTGCACTCTATTAAATACAATCTTCATTATATGTCATTACTTCACTAGTAACAGGAGTAGATGTATCTTTCTTAAAGAGAATAGCTACTTTCTCATTGTTACCGTATTTTCATTTTCTTGATTTGCTCCATTAAAGTGTTGCTTCAATGCTTTCAACAATTTGTCTGCCTGCAGAGAAATCAGAATGTTACATGTTTTGATTAGATATGAACCAAAGATTGTGTTAAATGATCAGAGTCCTGCACAAATCCCTGTAGCAGCCTAATATCAGGCCAAGACAGTAAAACATTTACTGAATACAATAAAAGAAAAATCTTAAGGTATGTGTGGAGCCTCATTAAAATTAGTCAAGTCTGAGAACATACTTAATGCCCAGGCTAAATTTATAGCATACACTTCACAGAAGCACAAAGAGAGATTTCTTCAACTAGGTTTCTTCTGGTCTTTCTTCCAGTAAGTTTGATTATTCCGGGATAAAAGAGACTGTTTAGCAGGGTAACTGAACTCAAATGAAATTGCACTCGATTTCTGATTTTTTTTTTCTTGTTTTGCACAATACTACATGCAAAGCAGTCTTCTCATCCCTTCTCCATCTTCACACAGAATAATAATAATAAAAAATTACACTGTCCGTGTTTTAAGCTATAAATAAAATACTTCTAAATATTTAAACAGGCCAGCATAAAATCATATCTGACTTTAGTTAATCAGAAAACTAGAAGTTACACACAAAGCAACCCGGAACCACAAGCCCAGCAGAAGTCTCAGCAACACCAAACAACGGCTCGATTTGAGGCTGTGTCTTTGTTTCTGAAGGCTCTACACCTTCTAGGCCTGCCTCCTGCTGGGGGAGTTACCGGCAGCACCTGCAGAGCTCAGGCCGGGCTGGACAACTGTCAAGTGCCCGGAGGGGCACAGGCAAAGCAGAGGAGCACGCGCGTTAGCTCTTCGTTCTTAATGCCTGCCCATAAGGCAGCAAACCCGCCCTCGCCTCGAAGGGCTCCCCGTGACTACCCTGCTCCCCATCCCGATATCAGCCGTTACCGAAGACGGTGAGGAACGGACCAGGGGGAAAGCACCGAGCCACCAACCTCCCGCCGCTGCCCACGCCGCGCCAGTACTCGAAGGTACCGCAGTTTCCTCGTGGCAACGAGGAATATGCGGTACTCTGATACGTGGCCAGAAGCGGAACAACGGCCGCGAGGCCGCCCGGGCGCACTGCCCCCCGGCGCTGCCGTCCCGTCCCGTCCCCCGCCCGCGGCCAGGCGGCCGCCGTGCCTCACCCGTAGGTTGGCCTTCAGGCCGGCGCCCTTGGCTATGCGCTGGAGCTCGATGTACTTGAGCGAGTCGAGCTGCTGGATCGAGGAGAGCGCCATAACGGCAGCACCACCAACCGCCGCGCCCGGAGCCTCGCGCCCAACGGCCACAGCGCCCCGCCCCCCGGCCGTTCGAACGGGCCCGCCGCGCCCTCCCACTGGTGGAGCCAGCGGAGGGGGCGGGCCCGGCGGCAGCGTCTCCACCAATGGCAGCGCGGACATGGCGTTGTGTTTTTTTCAAAAGCCATTGGCGCCCATGGCAAGGGGAAGCCCGGCCTCCTGCTGCCCGATTGGGCCTTGGAGGGAGCCCCCGCCGCCTATTTCCCAATGGCCTCAAGGGGCGGCGATTGACGTGCGCGGCGCCCAGTGGCGGCGCGGGGCAGCGCGCCGCGCCCCAATGGGGAGGCCGCGGAGGCGGGTGCCGCTCTCGAACGCGGGGCGGGAGGAGATGGCGGTGCGGCGGCGCCTGCAGGAGCTCTTCCAGGACCCGCAGCTCGGCGGCGTCGTCACCGTGGAGCGGCCGCCGCCGCCGCCCGCTCCTCCCGCTCCCACCGCGCCGCAGCCGCGGCGGCGGGGCCCGCGGCCGGAGGAGTGCGCCGTGTTCCAGTGCCGCGCCTGCCGCGCCGTGCTGGGCGACTCGCTGCACCTGTGCGCGCACGAGGAGCGGCGCC
>NW_020454416.1:1643173-1682184 GCF_003342845.1 Nothoprocta perdicaria
CGGCGGGGCCGGGCCCGGGGCAGCGCCGCGGCCCTCACGCCCCCTCTCTTCGCAGGAGTCACCGGGGACGTGGCGCGCGAGGAGCCGCAGCTGATCGGCCTCGAGGGAGCCCTGCTCGGCTGGTGCGTGCGGCTGCCCCCGTTCGAGCCCCGGGCAAGGCAGGGACAGCCGGGCTTTTCCCGGCTCCCTGAACGCCAGGTCGTCTGCTCCCGTCTCCCTGTAAAGCAGACGTGCTGTGAATTAAAGCGGGCCCTCTTACATGCTGAAAGCGAGTAACTTCTGCTGCCCCGCTCTTAGCCCATCAGTCAGCGGCAGCTTTGGTAAACCTGGGGTGCTCGGAGGAGAAAAAAGTAAGTTATTACTGGAAATCTGAACGAAAAGCTACCTGCTTGCAAATTTGGTGAGAACTAGCAGAATGACTCTTGTGTTTGATTGCTCTTTAGAAGGTTATTTCACAAACCACGAAGTTTATTTTTTTTTTAAGAAAGATTTATGAATTTTTCTCTGTGTGAGACAGTAATCCATTTTATCAGGATTTTTTTTTTCATCTACCTATACATATAGAGGTTTGTGCACAGGCATGTTGTCCTTTTTTACTGGTTAAATCATATCTAGTATAGTTTAAACTCCTTGGTGGTGATGAGCCTTGTATGTTCTTCTCTGATTGCTATTTCAGTTATTACAAAAATTACTTCTTACACAACATCCCCAACTTCTCATGTTCCCCTTCTCTCTATGATTGTATATATACGAAGTAAAGTAAAATTACATGTTTTGTTTGCTGTCTGGTAAAATTGATGTCCTCTGATTAACTAGCAGTACCTATGGTTTTAAAAGCTTTCAATTAAATGTGTTGTTTTCCCTCTCTCCTTTCAGCACTTTCAATGCGTTATCCTGCCGTGCATGTGGCTTGACCGTGGGCTTCGTGCTGTACTCCGCTTTCAGCGACCTGGCTTATCTGCGAGGCTTCTTCTGCTTCTTCAAGGACAGCATCCTTTGGTGAGTACACTCTCCTGCTGCAGGACTTCACAAGAGTTTGCAAGGCACTAAAATAGAGTCTTTTACCTTTGAGTGTGTTGGTGCATGGGTTTTAATATTCATCCTTCTAAAATTGCTTGTATTGTCACAATTCCATTTGATTTGCATTGCACTTTTAATGGAGCCTCCTGTAATTTCACGAATTCAATTCAATTGTTTGCGGTTTGAAATCTACCTTCCTTACATTATTCAAGCAAATCTTGTTTTTTGCTTGAAAAACAGTTCCATGCTAGATTGAAGATTTGATAATAGAAGCTATAAATTACATTCAGTTGATAATGAGAAATCTTATGTATTTAAACTATTGATTAAAATATTTTCATATTTGACAGCACTTCTAGGGGTTGCCTTAAAATCATATTAAATAATCTGTTTAAACAATGAATGCAACCATCTTATTTAAAGTGTTCTTTTCTTGTCTTTCCTCTTTCCCTGCTTGTCTTCCAGTTACCTCTTAAAAAATAAAATGATAGTAGAAGCCTCTAAAGTAAAATTTCCTGCTTTGAGCCTCAAGGAAGATCTTGCAAAAGTAAGGTTTTCTACATGACTTTGTATGCCATGTTTTTCCACTCTATTCTTTTACGCTCCCTCAGAGCACATATTCCATCCTAAGTAAAACATAGTATAGCAGATGAGCATTTTTAGGTGTGCTTTAAAGCAAAGATGAAACAGTCTGTCCAGATCTTGTCAAAAAAATAAAATAAAAAAATCCTCTGGCTTCCCAAACTTGTAATGCATTAAATGGGGGGAAAAAAGTATGTGGTCATACCAAGCAGCTCTGGCAACTTACTGAAGTGGAAAATTTCCATGCATCTGCAAAAGGGATTGAGCTGCTACATGTTAATCTCATGTAACATAGGCCTCCAATGTGGGTGCTGATTTTAGCTACACTAAACAGCATACAGTATAGAAATATGCCATATTTCTCACGATACAATAGAGCCCAATGTCATTTTCCATCTTTGAAGTCAGCTGTTTCTAGCTTTCTAGCTACTGAAGGTGGAGTGTACATCTTTTAAGAACCTAATGTTACAACATTTTCCTGTTTTTCTTTTTTTCTTTTTTYTTTTTTTTTTCTTTTTCCTATCCTAGCTAAAAGAAAAGCTTGTGACAGTCCACATGCGCCTGGAATTGCTGATGAAGAAGCTGGAGGAACTGAACCAAAAGAGCAATGTGGCAGAAAAGCACAGCGCTGCATCAGATGCAGCTGGCTTCACAGCAGGATATGCAAAAGTCAAGAACAACAATTAATCTGTCATTTTAAAGACCTACTGGAGTTGTTCCTGCCTCTCTGCAGGGTTTGTTCATTATGATGAAATAATGCATCAGAAAGGGTCAGCATCTTAATCTGTCACTTATCTGTCGATAGAAAGAACTTAGGCTGAAGCGCTTCTCTTCAGCATAGGGGGAACATGTGCAAATCTTAACATCCTGAAGCTGTGGTGTGGAAAACAAATAGGTCACTATACAGCACAGCACTCTCTGAGGCAACAGAACTACTGCTGTGCTTCTCCTTAACAACTTTAGGGGAAAAGCTGCCGTCAAAAAGTTGAACTCAGGAGTTTTGCGGACTGTATAAAACATATCAGTAGGTTGATAAAGAAGAGGAACCATTATAAACTAAACCTTACAGAGGTCTAAAGTTTTGGTCTTTCGCATAGAATGTTTATGCCAGCCAGCTGTTGGTCAAGTGGCTGTTGGCTGCACCAGGTATGAGCAGAACTGCTAAACGGTGTCCTGACAGTCACTTCAAGCGTCTGCGTGTGGCCTGTGGCAGCGCGGGGCGCTCACGGAAGCGGCTGGGCGAGCCCAGTGCGCGGCCACGGAGGCACCTCGCTGCCTGCAGCACAGGGACTCACGTAGAGGTACCTGCCACATCTTCGGGCAGCCTCGGCTGCGCTGTGCTGAGCGCCATGGTTGTGCTGCGCTGCCTCCCTTTCTCTCTGCTCTGGCAGCCTCAGACTGTGGGCAGCTGCTTCCAACAGATTTGAGCCCATCTCTCTGAAACAGAAGCCATGAAGTTAAGGAAAGCCTCCTTCCCCTCTGCTCAGTCATGGGATCATGGGAACGTAGCGCTGCTGAAGCTGTGCTGGTCTAACTGCTGCCTTTCTTTGGCCAGCCAAGATGTTTCACAAAATATACCAGAAAGTCCCTCCCTCATCACCATTTCTGCAGGTTTTGCATAGGTTCGGTCTCCTCCAGCCACCTGGAAGCTCATCGAGTGGAGAGGAAAGAATTCTACTTGCTAATAGGACTGAACATTTTAGTCTTTAACTCCCATGAGTTGAACGATTAAGGGACCTTTTTCTCTCCCTCCCACTGCCTTAAAGTTTGATGTTTTAAATGTTCTATTAAGCTTAGTAATTGCCTGCAATAGGCTAGGGAGGAATACATTTTCTGCATTGACTTAATTCTGGTGATGTGATTTGCCCTTCCTGGCTTCTATTTCCATGTAGGAATGGCAGACTACTTCCCATAGCAAGGTGTGGTTGTTTTGATCAATTTGTAAAAATAACTCTTAAATTTGACTGGAGGGGAGGGAATGAAACTCACTGCAAGGCACCCCATGGGGTTTAAGTGAGCAGCTGGTACTTACACTACTGTTTATGTACAGCGTGTGCTGCTTTTTGGTTAATACTTCCTGGGTTCTCTCAAAGTTTGTTCTGATCGAGATATGACACAGTATCAACAGCTATCCTACTAGAAGAGGAGCAGGGCTCCTTCAGTTAAATTACAGTACTGTATGCTACCTGAATGACTATTATTGCTAGTTTTAGATCTTTGACAGGTGTGAGTGCAGAAATGCAGTGCTTTTCAATGACAGTTAAATTGAAGATATCAAAAGTAACTACTTGAAATAAACATTACACTCGCGTGAGACATTTCATTCCCTGAAATGATGTATGTTATCCTCTCAAAAAAGCTCTAGCACCCTTATCCTGGGAACTGCTCTTTTTAGAGTTGTCACTGTATATTCATGTAAGGCTGGAATTGCTGTATTTGATTACTTTCTTATTGAGAAGAAGGATTTTATTTTTTTAATAAAGATATGTTGTACAGCAACTTCTGCCCTATATTTAAGGGCCCAAGGGTATTTAACTGGGGTCTTGTGGCAAAACTAATTTTGTGCAAACATTCCCCCATCTCAGATGAGCACTTTCAACTGTATAATTTCACTTTTGTCTTACTTTTTAAGTGACAGTCTTTTTGTTGCACCATTCTAAGAAACGTAATTGATAATAGGGTTATTTGTTTCGCCCTTTCATTCTGATTCCTGCATTGGCTTTGTTTTTTACTACATACTTTACTCTCTGTAATGTGAGTAGTGGTAAAGGGTCTTGCTTCATCTTTAATATTCTAGATGCAAGAATCATATTCACTAAATTTAGTTAAGTGTCCTTAAGTGGAAAAAGCAGCTGTCAGTTAGTTGTGATTTTCACCTTTACTGATGTAAATAAGAAATTTAAGTAAAAAAAATATATACCTATTATACAGATCACATATACTACTATATGAGTCTTGAGTTGATTCCTTTTATTTAGATTGTTTGCAGCACAGTCCCTCAGTTTATGTTGTAGATACAGATATTGTCTTATTATGAAATAGAGCATTAATCATTAATACTTGACTTGTTTGGCATGATTTTAAGCATTTATTATGTGTTTTTTTTTTTTTTTAATAACAGCTGGCAAACTTTCTCACGTTAAAGAACATTTCACTAACCTTTGAAACTGGAAATACCTCAGGTCTTTTGAGTCTTCCATGTGTAGTTGTCCAACAGTGCACTTCCTCAGCACCAGCCTGATGTTCCTGTTGGCACTAACAGCAGGACAATGCTGAAACTGAATTCCTCCTTAACAAACCACCCTAATTTATGAAATGTACAGTAAATGCAATTCTATTCTCAATCATGTGAGGTGAACATTTACTGAACTACCATGTTATGGGTGCATTTTAAAATACATGCTGCTTAATCCTTTCCTGCTAAAGATTTGGCTTTGGATCCCCATCTGGCCCATTATTCATATTTCTCTTAAATTACAATTGGTCAGTGAATATTCATTTTCATAGTGGAGTCTCTAGTTAGGCAGTATGAGAGAGGTAGTCTTACTTTGCAAGTGCAGCCAAACCAATCTGACTCAGGAAGGGCAGATTCTACTTACATGAATGCCAGCTGCTTAAAAAGCAAGTGTTGAGGTCAGGCCACAGCTGTTTTTGTTGTCACGTTTGCAAACCTGCAGCTCTCTTTGGACTCCCCAAAGGCAGAGGCGAGTGGGCTGCTGAAGCATCAGTTCTGCTGCGTGTCCCTCAAGGGTCAGCGATGCAGAGCGGGTTTGGGTGCGTGCAGCAGGGCTGGGAGGCACCCACGAGGTCACTGTGCACTGCTGCTGTGCTACAGCCATTCTGAAAACTGCTCGGTAGCAACTACAGGGAAAGTTGTTCTTGCCTCTAGGCAGTGGCAATTCTGGCGAAATAAAATTGCCGAAACAATAAACACATGTGAAATGGTCTTTTTTTTTCCCCCCAGGGACTGTTTAGTCAGGTTTTTATACATGCAGAAGTTTTCTACTACCATCTAAAGCAATCCTTAAAGCTTTGATTTGGTAAGTTGCCCATCTTAATACGATTAAAGTGACAATCTTCCTTAGCTGCCTCCAGGAAGTTGAGAAAAGTCATCTACCTGAAGGGTCTTGGAACAGCTGGACTGAAAGCAGGTATCAAATGTTCGTTAGTCCAAACTGTTAAAACTTTGACAAAGTTATAGAAAGCAGCAACATGTCAGAAGCAGAACTTCTAGACCAGTAAAACTTCTAGTAGAACAGTTACTGTCTCCACAAAGATGCACTGTGTAGCAGCTCGGTTAATTTTTCTTTCGAACAAATGACACAACAAGTTTTTAGTGCATTCTCAGCCTGTGCTGCTTTATTGCTAAAAAAAAATTGTATACAGGTGCAGAGTTTCCGAGTTCATTTTTAAACAGTTCCTCTTTACAGTGTCAAAAGAATAAAGTCTTATCTTGAAATCCCCGAAGATGCATAGATATAAAAGCAAGCTGCCTTTTGGAAAAACTTCAGAATTCACAGGGAGACATTCTTTTACTGTTACCATGTAAAACGTGTGTGCAATGGGAATACATTGAGTTCATAGTGATACCAGTAACTTCCTCCACTCATCTATGTGAGCATGCCCTTGGAAGCCCCCTATAAGAAGCATTCTCTAGCTTGTTTTTAAGTATTAACCTAACTCAAGATTCTGCTACTTCTAATAATTCTTCTCTGCTGCTCCATCCTACTTTCAAAAAGGAGGAGAGCTTCCCTGAAGTACCTTATTCCCCTGGTCTTGTACTGAAGGGGATAAGCATTAAGAATGGATACAACTAAATTCACATGAAAGAATATATATTTTAACAGGGTTTAAGACCATGTGAAGCATTCTGTAGAATACCAGCTAGGTTTTAGGTGGCCATGATTAACCCACTAGGCTAAACTTGTTTTACAGTTCCCCTTTTTGCTTGAAGTTATCTCAAAGTATTCTTTTAATCTCGTTTCTGATACTACAAAGTAGTTATCTTTTCATACTCCTATCTTCTTTTGGCATTTTTTGGGTATCGCTAGGAAGAGCATGAGGAAAACACGGGCCCTGTTCTAAACCCAAACCATGGTGGCTGGTGTAGATGGTGTGAATGAGAGTTAACTTGACACACAATTTCTTCTTCTAAGACCTTACTCTTTCTATTCAAGAAAGAAGGCTGAGCCTCAAGTACACAGTCGTGTTTGCACAAGTTAAGCCCACCTATAAAATTAAACTAAGCTGTAAGTATGGAATCCGCAGTGGTCAAACTACTATCCTACTTGATTGAATACTTCCGACTAGGAAAAGCATTAGTGAGAGAGGCTATGCCACAGGTTCCATGATATTTTCGTACTGCCAGCTGAAATTCACTGCATCACCCACTAAAAGACTTGGGATATAATACAGAGCATACACTGAAGTTTACAGAAAGATGGCACCCAATTTCCCTTTTATTTAATAAGTGAAATAAAGAAAAAAACATTATACTGCAACCCGTGTTGCAAAGATAAAGACCTCCAGTGATCAAATCTCATTTTCTGTTTTTAAAAATCTCTTTGTCAAAGAACTTAAAAAATATACAAGATAACCAGTATTTTCAGGTTCATTCCTGCAGATGCCATTATTGCTGGCTGATACCAGTTTGCTTCAGTACAGCTGCCTGTGTGGCTAGAGAGTTACCTGAAAATACTGTCTATTAAAAAGCTATTCAACACCTGAAATATATGTACTGTGCTTATTGATTTCGGTCTTCTCCAAAAATAGTTTCTTTCACCACACCCAAGCCTTTTACTGTCTGGCAAATAACCACTGAATTTGAGTGTTTCTGTTACTGTGTTTTTTTGTATTTTTCCCCCCCACGAGTTGCTCCCCTCTGCACCTTGTGAGAAACTCTGCACCCTTTTCCTTGCTACAGCTGCAGCAGCTGAGACACCTCGTCTCGCCCCTAAACACGCCGAGTTCCTGCCCTGCTTGGTACATGCCCAGGGCCCTTATGTGAACCAGCCGAGAGGTTCTGAGGGCGAGTGCTGCTGAGGCTGGTTCCTGACTCGCCGTCTTGGTGCTTCTGTCCCTACCTGCACATTCTGCCCCCTCCTCCACGGGGGCAGCGCGCTCTCTAAAAACAAAATTTGAGAATCAAAGCAGGAAGTTCAAGCTATTGGTATATTAATTCCTATTGCTTCATTATGTATAAATGCATATATCAATTTACTGGTAATAACTACATTACACTAGACATTTTGAATCATGCATAATTAGAATACTAGCTCTAAGATCTGGTTTGTGGGCCTGTGCTACCTTCCTTCGATTCTCCACCAGTCCTTCCTTCTAAGGCTTCACAAAGTCGCCTTCTTTTACTGAACTTGCAAATCTGCTCATTTGGAAGGGAAGAAGAAAAGCAACCAGGATTTACATACTAGATAGTCAGTTACCTTTCATCTTTAAAAGCAGATGTTGTAAAATCTTAGAGAATCCGTGTTATGACCTGGTACATAGACTCAGTGTACAGAAACACACCCTTTTTCTAAAACTACTGCTCCGTAGAAAAGTGCAGAGTAAACTGAAAGAGTTCAGAAATCTGTGATCACACTGATGTGCACTCATCGATGAGACACCCTGGTTCCATTGCTGGCATTTGTGTGCTAGTCAAAGTGCTGCTGGGGCAAAATGCTGGATCACTCACCAGAAGAAATGCAAAGATACCTAACATAGGTACAGAGCCCTAACGAGCTCTACACCTGAACAGCAAGTGGGATTATTAGGTTTTGAAGGAAAATCAGAGAGTTTCTTAGGGAAGTGGGGAAGCAGGTATTTCAAAGATTTGTTGTTCATCAGAAACTGTTCTGCTCTTCCATATTCTTCTCTGCCCAGAAATCCACTGTGAGCTCTTGTCAATGTACTCCTTGCGTAAAGTATTAAGCGTCCTGGAGCCTGATAAAATTTCTTCTCACAGTATTTGGGAGTCTTTGCAAGATTTTTTTTTTCTGAATTTTTCCTGAATTAACAATTATCTTCATAAAAAGTTGTAAAATCTCAACATAACTACCGACTAGACCTTCTGCAGCAGCACCACTTGGAAAGAAACGGTGCATATGGGCATCATCTAAGTTCAGCACTGCAAAAAGAGGCATCACTTCAGTGGACACTACATGTTTGACACCCCACAGTGAACCACGGTAGCATCGGCCACTTCTGCCTAGTTTTAGGAGCACAGAAATCGAGGACTCGGGGGCCAAGTTGCACAATAATTCAGCAGCTGTAAGCAGTGGGATTTCTGCCGCTGCTGTGAAGAGTAATTTCTAGTTTAGCAGGCCATGGAGTACAGATCATTATAAAATCTGACCTGGGATGAATGAATGGACAGCTTGCCTGGCTACCCCAGTCTTATTTGTTTCCTTCCCTCCGCTTTCGCTAAATGAATAGAGCCTTGAAGAATTCTATTCAGACACAAAATTTATACTTCTCAAGTGTGAACATGACCTCGTTCTTATTATTATGCAAGTGTATTTGATAACCACTGACCAGAATCAATTTATAACTTACCTAATACTATCTAATAATTAAATAGAGGTTCCCTCTGGTCAGCTTCCAGTTTTATCAATAATCCAGTAGCTGAAATATAAGCCAATTACAACTTTCCAGATCAATTAGCTTTTCATATGCATATTACATATTAGCTAACAGCTAATTTAATCATCTTCACGTTTATCTTGGTTACTTTAGACTGCAGAAGTGCTCACAGCCCTCACAGTCTCATTACCAGCTCACAGAGAGCCAAAAGATTCTGCTGAAGTGATTTCAGAACTAAAAGTAGCCTCTCTTCAGCTAGAAGTTACTGTCAAAATACATCATCTTTTCAGAAGAAATCCAGAGGGAATCCAATACAAATCTCTCATTCAATGGCTTTGTTCACAATGATATTACATATTGGCCCTACTGATTCTACAGACTGCAAATCTACACTGAAAACAAAGTGATCAACACTATTTTTTTTAAGAGGCTACAGCTGGAGATCAATATCCCTTGTGCTACTAAAGGCTCCTCAGCACTCATCTCTCCAAAACTTCAGGCAACAGATATCTACCATCGTCTAAAACGGGGTGTTTAGCAAGTCCAAAGTTATATTTGCTGTCAAGTAGTATTTTTAGTATCCTACCATTCCATTTGGGAAATACAAATGTTCTGTGTGTCAAGTATTCTCTTACATGTTTGGGGTTTTTTTTTAACCAAAGAAAGAAAAAAAGCACTTCCTGCAACGAAATGCCTTCTAGAAATGGAACCAGGTGCTCTTCATCTTCACAGTTCAGTATGAGGAAGGGCTCAGTTCTACCTCAGAGAAACAGAGCAAGTGCTAAACTACCCAAAAAAAAAAAAAAAAAAAAAAAMCCACCAAGATAGGGTAACTTCACCCATACTTTCCGATAGAACTGCCTGCCATTCCCCAGCACACATTGATTCAGACACATAACAAAACTGATCAATGATTTTCATACCAGGTTCATTAACAAAGTATTCAAGTGCCAAGTTCCCTCCAACGAGAGGGACACTAAGAGGAACTCGCCCATCTTCTTCGGAAGAGACATTGTGCAACTCCCTGCAGCACAGAACACCACAAACTTATTTGGTTATTACCCACTTATTCTACTGTACAATCTTGCTAATGCAAGTTATTTACTATCACATGCAAAACAGTTATTGCTACTAAAGTTCTATTTTTTCTTATAAAATCATCTTATGGCTTTGTTTGCATCAGGGATTCTTCCCCCTACATACTGTGCTATTTTGCATTCCAGTTTCAGAGGTATTTTTCAATTGATTCTCCCAAGCACTAAACTACTTTATTCAATGGTACAGCTACACGGCTACTTTTGTTCAGAACTGAATCTAACTCCAACGACAGGTCCCCAGAACTCTACTGTAAATGGCCCACCTGTCCTGTTTTCTTGGAGATAGAGTAAGTGCAGAAGTTTTGCTTTGTTACATACATTAACTCTGCAAGTATTACAGGTTTTGCGCCCAAGTATATGCTGCGTAATTACTTTATACTTATATTAAAATTACAAAACCAAGCTACTCCTTCCCTCCCTCCCCCTAATGGCCATTTACAGGCAGGTCTCTGGAAAAAAAGATGCAGTATCCTCTCTAAGCTGACAGAGATTTTTGTTTTTCTAAAGAGAGAAATGGTTGAAAAGCAGCACTGTCACCAAACAAAACCCTTTTTTTTCTTTTTTTCACTCCTAGGAAATCAAGAGATGCCATCCACAGAACACTGCAAAATCTTAGGGATCACAACAGTCTCTTATTTGACCAGTCCAAGCTGCCCATTGAGTACTAAATCATTTGGACTTCCCATGGTCTAAACATTCCTACCAAAAAAGCAAAGGGAGAGACGAAAACTATTAAAATTGAGATTAGAGATGGAAAGCAAGTTATCCAAAACACAGAGTCACTTCTCAATAACACAGGAGTGGGGAATCTATGATACATAGGCTAGATACAGCCTACTGAACAGCTACACTCTGCAATATTGACTTTTAACAGTCCTTGATCTTATTATATTCTCCCATGTTAAAATGTGTGTAAAGGTAGAATCCACCAAAGGTGTTAAGAGATTCAACAGGATTCCAAAGAAAAAAATAAAAAAAAAAGTTCCCAAACTCCTCCAATAATAATGGATAAAAGATTTCTATATAAAACAGCAGATAATGTTCTGCAACAATTTGCAAGAGGATGAGACTTTTAACCTGTTATAACAATTATATAGCTGAATCTGAAATTTTGTTTTGATTTAATTAACAGGGTTTGTAAAGGATAATCTTAAAGTAACAGAGAGGTGTACAAAATGCACACTAACTCTTCATCATATTCATATTTTGAGTATATCATAGGATAGGTAATAATAAAATTGAAAATGCTGCTCATGGAATCACCTTCACTAAAGGCTTAAAAAACACACACAAAAAAAGACACCACTGGTAAAGCGATGAGAAGTCTGGACTGGATGCCTACGTACAACAGTTTACTATTGCAGTTGGACAAATGTACTAAAAACAAAAAGTCAACTATGATTCTACGAAGCCCATTAAGTGAATACATTCCATTTCTAAAGATAGCATTACCACTGCCAAAGGGAGGATACTGCATATTTAGACCATGTTTGTGATAGTTTTTTTTTACTGTATCCTTTCTATTAGTTAATTACATTATCACTGTTTATTAATAAATTTGTCACTCTGAAATTGTAAAAATACTACTAGGCTCATGCACTGATCCTAACATGGCACTACATTTTGCTACAAAGCACTAATGCTTATGGAACTATACACATCTCAAAATGGAAGACATTGGTGATTTTGTTGTTTTCAAACAACTTGTAACATTATTTTGTCCACAAGTATTAAAATATATATATGTATATATATATATGATCTATTGCACATGCCCCTTATTTTTTTAAATCTTTCATGGGGAAGATTTCCAACCAACACAGAGAAACAAAGTAGAGCAAGAAGAAAGAATGCTGAGGCAGCATTTCCTACCACGGCAGTTTTATATAGGAACTGGCTGGAAAGATACAGCAGGAGGGGTCTCTTGGGCATGCACTACTGGAGTACTATTTCTGTGAAAGTCAACATTTCTAGCAGGGCTAAAAATCTGTATGTTCTGAAATTAAATTTTAAAACTAACATTGTCACATCAACAGGGATAGGAGAAGTCAGGAAAAGCCAGCGGTTCTATTTCTTTGTTAAAAGGGGTTACAGAATGCTATTCCTATGGATGTGGCATCAAAGAGGTTAAGGTGTCTACTTTCTCATCGGAGTTTTATACATACTCACGGAGAAAACAAAAACACATTCCTGCCTCCCATGTCTCCAAACGGTACTAGAAAAAGCTGCCAGCTCCAGCGTCCAGAGGATAGCGAGCATAGAGAGAAGGAAGGAACAGAAATTCCTACATTTGGAAAAGATGTGTCTTACACCAGTTAACTTCCAACCTTGTATAATCCTATGATATTGACAGTATTTTCCATCACTTAAGAGACGGACCCTACTTCTACATACATCTACATTAAATCCCATTCATTTCAACACAAGGAGGACCTAAAAAGAAATGTGTTTCCAGTTGCCTCTAGAACAGTAAAATTCAGGTTGTATTCAAACTGCAAGGACATCCTACATTCTTAAAAGAAGTCAGGTCAAGTTTGTGGTTGCCTTGCCACAACTGACATGACTCTTACATAGCTCATCAAAACACTACCCAGCACATTAGAGCACCTCTGCTCATTACAGTTGGCTTTGTTTTGACATGCACTGTCTTGCCCATCATTTTGTAACTTATGAGCCTGATCTTTTCTTCAAGGAAACCAAAAAATTGATAAAACTCATAAATTCTTGTTACAAATACATCTAAATATGGATCTAACTGAATTCTATCATAAAGACCAGAATTCAAACTGTATTTGTCCTCACTCTACTATGGAACTTGTTCCCTATTAAATTTCCTACTTTTTAAGTATTAGAATGCTGCCCTTGCAACATATTGTTAAGAGTTATAAAAAGAATCAGCTGACGCTTTTTTTTTTTTTTCTTTTTTTTCTCTCCAGCCATTTTCAGGCTGCCTGGCTCCTTCCAGCAGTTTTCCAAAGGAAAAATAACCCCTCCCAAATGTCCCCCAGCCCTGTTACTACTTCCCCCAAGCCTTATTATTAACAGAATCTATATACTTTCATTTGATCCAGATTTGAAAATATTATTTTAAGCTAGTAAGTCATATTTTCTAAATTATGAGTTTGGAATAAGGTGCACTAAGAAGAGCTCCAAATTAAAGTGGAATAGAATATATATCCTATCTCTGTTCTGGCTCTTTTGCCAAGAAATCATACTTAATACAAACAATACCGCAGCAGGGAGCATGTGAGCATTATAAGCTCAGAATGACAGAAAACATCCCAAATAATCACAAATGATCAAGACAAAGAATGCTATGTAAACATAAAAAAAACAGACTGCTCCTTAGTTGGGGAACAAAATTCAGGAGGAAACAGAGAAAAAGCCCACCCTATGCATTTCTGCTCTCAACATGATTTTTAAGTGGCTAGGAGTTCATTCTTTCAGGTCTATTTCTCTCTGTGATGGGAACATACGTAGGTCATCTCAGTTCTCCATCAGCCACAGAAGAACTAAAAAGTCAATTCCATGAGCAATATGAAAAGCTGAAACTGTGCCAAGGAAGGTGAGTGATGAACTGGAGCTTTACACCTCTGGTCTCTTCCTTCACACCAGAGAATTCCTGTAGCAAATAAAGTTCTGTGCCATTCCTTTGATGGCAGAGTATTTTTGTTCTTTTTGCCGTTTAGGATTCTTAAAAATGGAGAGTGAATGATTTAACCTAAACCCAATCATTATCCTGTAACTCTAGAGGTCTTTAAAGCTTCATTTTCTTTGAAAAAAAAAAGTGCAGAGTAATTCCTCCTTCTCATCAAAGCTTATCATATCCACCAAGTATGTGGATTTACACATGCAAATACAGATTCTGATCACAGACTGCGATGATGCATTTACACACTATAGACAAGGTGGCTCTGCATTTGTTCCTTTGCATTGGCTGCTTTATGCAAGTTGACATCGGACATCCATCTACGAAGTCAAGCCTGGGTCCTGCACTAAAAAATGGCTGCTTGGAGTCCTCCCCAGGTAAGTTTCTTCTTCATTTCAGAATGCAAAGTATAGTCTGGTTTTCTTCTTGTAACTTCTCATACATATCAAGACAGCCTGGCACGGCAAAGCACACAAACACTTTATCTGATAGGAGCTCCAATACAACACAGTGAAAAATTTATCCCTCCTAAAATGAAAGGGGAGGTATTAGTGAAGAATGCTGGCTTCTCCATACATCTGATTACAAAGCATTTCTCATTTTAAAATGCAATACAGGAATCTGGATGAAAAGCTGGCACAGGAGACACTTTTTCAGAATAAGAAACACTCATTTCTGGTACTCTGCTTTTGAGTTTTTGTAAAATGGCGTGGTGCTTCTGTGGGAGAAGCCATCTGGTGACTCAAATGTTGGGTGAAATGGCGGCAACAGGAAGCAGAGAGGTCTTTGTTCATTCAGCTCCATGAAAATAAAGGACCGGCTTTCTCTTGCGAGAAGAGAAAGACCTGCATCTCACAGCCTAAGAGCAGTCACCAAGAAAAAGGAAGAGGACCACCTTCTCAAATGTCAAGAGAAGATCTGGAATCCCAAAACAAAACAAACAACAACAAGAAAAAAGGAAACATAGTTTAGAAAACAGAATAAAATATCAAACACCAAAATAACCATAAGCCACTTTCTTTAAAAGTTTGATTCCAACAAGCAAAACATGCTGGCTTCACAAACTTCAAGAATCCCTTGTTCTCTAAGATCTCAAATTTCAGTTGTTTGTAATCTGCCTAAGACAACACTATGGAAATGCTGAGTTAATTTATATGCTTACTCAGAAGTAATGCATGCAAAAAGATACAAATGTTAATTAGCTATGGGAGTCCTTAAGTGTGACTCTAGAGATAGCATGACAGTGTTGAGGTAGCACAAGCACAATACCGCTCACAGAGCTTATATTCTGCCTTAACAGGTCACAAGTCAAAGAGACGCTGTCAATTATCACAAAATTAGTTACAAAATTGTCAATACTCTACAAAAATTAAAAATACTTATGACAGTTGCAAAATCAGAGATTAGGCATTTTCTTTTACTCATTTCTCCCCACTTACTCACAACATAGACTTCATTAATTGTCATCATGTCACCGATCTAGCATTTCACCAGTGATAATCCTTTGGTATGAGCTAGAGTCCTGCACTACGGTGACTTTCCTTCTCTTCTTCTTGCTCTCACTCTCACACATACAAGAACATGGGCACAGCCAATGTTTTCTTCCCCTTTCCTCTCTTCTCCCTGATTTTTCTTTGCCTGTGTTCCTCAACTTACCCCTATTATTTTAACTCTATAATTGGTCAAGTTCTGAAATAATCTTCCAGAGACATTTGTCAGCTCCTATATTCTGAGTAGTGAGTAGATCTCACAGGGCACGTCACCATTTTTGATTTGAGGCACTCAAATACTTCAAGCTGATCAAAAAGTTGAGCATCCATACCCATACTGCTGGGAAAGTCTTTTTCGTGTTATGAAGCAGAGAAAACCAGAGGTCTGGAGAGCTGCAACAAAACATGCCAAAGATTTGATGCAAAGCTGAGAACAGAATCTAGCATTTCCTAAATTTATTACATATCTTAGCTACCTTTACTTGTTCATTGCACAAAAACTACAGCAAAACTCCTGAAGGTGACTGTCATCCTTTGAAAAGTTTAGATTTACTTTTTTATACTTGAGAACTCATATGTTGCCTACGTTACTGTTCTTCCTATGCTTCTGTTTAACAAATAAATTTTAGGATGGGAATTCTAAGCTAAATTTCTATAACTTAGTAACATGTGTCTAAGTTATAAAAGTGTCTTTTAGCAGTCAAAAATGACAGCATGCCTCAAGCATTTCATAACTTTAAAAGTTTTGATTCTTGATTAGAATGCAGTTAAATAAGGCTTTCTTTCCGAAGAAGCCCAACCCGAAAGCTGACACTGGTAGACTTCCAGTGCTGCGCTGAAAGTGTCCTACAAAAAGCTCTACAACTGGTTTAAGTAGTCAGAAATAAAGGAGGGGAGAGAGAACGACCCTAAAACTTGAGCACTTTAACATTTATCAATACCCTAGTGGCTTTACTCACCATTATTTGTCACCAGTTAACATTCTCTTCAGTGAACCTAGAAAGAGATGAACAAATTAGATTGAAGTTTGCAGCTAATAAACTATTCAGATTGTATAATACCTGCATAAGAGATATCAGATTAATCACATCTTTCAGAAATTAGTTCAGATTTTTAGACATATATAAGACCATGCTGATGTTACTTTAAAATGACCACAGATGATCTCTTCCTTTAATTTAGAAGCTGATCAAACAAGTCACACCTGCCACAGGAGATGCAGAACAGCCCTCTTTTACCAAGAACATTGTGGCGAGGGGAAAACACACTAGAAGAGCTTCTGTTCAAAAGTCATTTTGTTTCCATGAGCAAAACCATGCATGTCATTCCATCATTCCACAGAACATAGTCTACCATGTCATGAATTCCCTGCAGTCCTAGAATTTTGATTCTTAATTCACCATTAGCAGGCAGTAGCCCACACTCAACTGACTACACCTGGAGACTTACATATACATTGTGGCCCAAAGTATTTTTTAATTGAGCATATTTGTAAAATGACCAATTATTTTTATGATAGGCTATCACCAAGAGACACATGTTGCAGCTCCACAGGAACAGCTGAGCACAGGAAGGCTGGGGGCTCCATGAAGGGCGGGCACTCCAAGCCCACACAAACCCACTGCAGTGTGGAGGCAAAATACCTGCCCCGGAGGGCACAGAGCCCACGGACTGAGGGCCACACTGACTTGCTAGAGCAGGACTACCTCATTGTGCAAGGCTGGCACAATTAAAAGCTCCCGCTCTGCAGTACTCCTAGTTTCCATGTTCTTGCACCACAGAGCATTTTTGCAAGCAGTAGAGGGGCCCCCACTTCCACAAAACTGTTGTCAGCAGGCAATCCTCAATGCTGCATTTCAGGCTAGTTCTTTCATTCTTATGTTGTCACGTTAAACACAGTTTTTTAAGTTACTATGTGCAATCACAGTAAACACTAACTGCTCACAATTAGAACTCCTCCTGCTCAATTACCAATATTTTTAATATAATCAGTTTTTAGCTTTAGATGACCCAGGATATTTGAAATATCTTAACAGAAGGTCACTGCTGTAAAATGCCTCATACGTAATATGCCAGCAGCAAATCCGCTTCTTCCAAAGCCCAGTTTAAAGCCCCACTAAAAGAAGTTCTTACAAATGATATTAAAAAAAACAAGTCTTTTCACTATCAATGGTATGTCGAACAGTGCAATCTTCCCACACACTCAAGCCAAATCAACACCACGCTTTGCAAGGAGGCGGTGGGACAGGCCTATGAGCAGTTCCTGCTGCCAGGTACCGGGCAGGAGCAGCAGCGTGCTGCGCTGTGGCGCTCCCAGGCTGCTAAGGCTGTTACGAAACGCGCCGCGCACCCTTGGAATGCGCAGCACATTCCTGGGCAAGTTTTCCTCAGAAGCAGATACTGCTTTCAGAAGCCCTTGCTACAAACGCGCTTAACGTTTCTTTTGAACAAAAAAAGAAGCACAAAATAAAACAGGGGGCAAAGATTTCAGCGCGACCCTGATGCGCACGGGGCTAACCTGAAGGCGTCTTTGCGACCCCTCGCTCGCGTGCTTTGTTCCACGCAGGGTCCTTTCCACCTCGCTGTGGCGGCAGCCACGCGAGCCGCTGCGCCCGCGAGGCAGCGCCCGCGCCCCGCCGCTCTCCGCCGAGTTACTCCATGCCCGCCACGTCCCGCTCCCCGCCGCGCTCTGCGCAGCCGGGGCGGCACGGGGGAAGCGGCAGCGCCTCCTCGCCGCGGAGCGGAGCCGGCCGCGAGCAGAGGCGCGCGCGGAGCGAGGGCACCGGCCGCTGCCGCCCCTGCGGAGCCAGCTCCGGGGTCGCGCTCCGCTTCCCCGGCCGCCCACGCGCCCCGGCCACGCGCCGCAGCCGGGAAGGGGCTGAACTGCCCCGGCGCGGCCGCGGCGCTCCCGGGGCAGCGGCCGCCGGGCCGGGGGCGCGCGAAGGGGCCGGGCCCAGCCCACCGAGGGAGCGGCGAGGGGAGGCGGCGGCCGGGCCCAGCCCAATCAGGGAGCGGGGCAGCCGCGGCGGGCGCCGCCTCGCGCCGGGGCCGCCGCTGCCGCCCTCACCTGCGCGCGGCCGAGGCCGCCGGAGCGCGGCGGGCGCCGACCCCGCCGCCGCTTCCTCTCACTCCGCCATCTTCCTCTCCTCGCCGCGGCCACCCGGCCGGGCCTCAGCGCCCGGCGACGCCGGGCCCGCCCACCCGAGCGCGAGCCTATTGGGTGCCGCTCCTGTGCGAACGCCGTCCAGTCTCGGCGGTGATTGGCAGTCGGCGCTGTCCATCCGAGGGGCCTGCCGCCCGCCTCCCTCTTCATTGGCCCCGCGGAGGAGAGAGGCCTGGGACAGGATTGGCTGGAGCGGCGCGAGCAGGGCCGGCCTGGGCTCATCCTGCGCGGACCGCGGCGGCGAGTTAAAGGCGCCGCCCGCGGAGGGCGCCCGCGGCCGCACGGTGGGGCGAGGTGCCGCGCCGGGCGCTGCTCCTGGTCCGGCCCGGCCGCCTTCGCGCTCCGCCGGAGCGAGGAGCGCAAGCCCGAGCAGCGCGTGCCCGTTCCGGGGCTCCCTGGCCGCGCTTGCCCTTCCTATGCCCTCCGGGCGCCATGCAGCTGGCTGGGGGGTCGTTAACGGCCGGCCGGAGGACCGTTAACGGCCAACGACCGATAGCGGCCGCCGCCCCCCGCCCGGGGCAGGCCCTGCCTTGCGACCTGCATTTCAGGGTGCAGCAGCGCGGCAGCGGTTTCACACGCGGAGCCGGCTGCTGAAGGGGCTGCGTAGTGCGAGGGGGAAGGAGGAGTGCGCAGCCATTGAGGAGCGCCGGGAGGCACACCCCCGTGCAGCCGTGACTCACCGCACACAGCTACTACGGGCCCTCGCAGCTGAGAATGGATTTAAGGCACGCTCTTGCACCATGGACTGTCAGTCAAGTACTGTCAAGTCAGGCTGCCACACTGAATGAGGCATTTCAGCCAAACATTACATCCACGGGTTATTTGCAACCAAAGTTGTAATTTAAAACAATCAAAAGCATACCTTTAAAGAGGTATTTCATCCGAGAGTTACAGCAGCTATTTATTCTTCATTATTCAAATCATGTGTTCAGATTCTCTTATTTTGCCTAGACAGGATGCCAAGTTCTTCAGGTCAACCCATCTGCCCCCCCTGCTCCACACTGATTAGCTATTAATCCTCTTCCAGCTTTCTGTTGTCTTTACAGTATTCCAACAGCGAAAACTTTGCAACCACACATTTCTGCAGCCAGTCATTTCAGAGATCCTTACTGCAAGAAATGTGGGTCTGATGGTTTGAAAACAGAGTGGAAAATAGTTTAGCTCTTTTTAAAACCTATTACTCATGCTGCCTAAAAATAGATTAAAAAAAAAAAAAAAGCAGAAACATGCAATAGCTCTGCCTTTAAACTGATATTCTCATTTCCCTCCCAGATTGTAACCTTCACGCATCATGTTCATTGTCAAGCAGATTTAAAGATAACTTCTATAAAGAAGCAGCTACACTAAAAATAAAGCTTTTGTGGAGATTTGCTTACAGATCACAGAATGGCTGAGGTTGGAAGGGACCTCTAGAGATCTTCCTAGATCTAGTCCAACTCCCTGGGGGCTCCTGCAGGTTCCTGCAGGGTCCCATAGCACAGGGAACAGGGCCACATCCAGGCAGGTTTTGAATATGATCTTGAATCCACCATGAACTTAAGATTGTAGATGTGTAAAACATCTCTTACTGTCATACATGCCTAATATGTACGTTTCAGATAATCAAATATGATAACTCAGGTGCAGATGTCTATTAACAGCATCAGGAGCTGTTCAACTACTGCCTTGTGCTTCATATTTTCATCTAATTTTATCTTTACATGGCTAGTAATGGGCAAATTTTTGTGGTAGCTTTTCCTTCAGAAAGGCTACTAACAGTATTTATTAATCACATCTTTTTCACAAAACAGGTAAGAATTTAGCATCTTGACACATCTATCTTTCAAACTGGTGTAGCTCCCTTTTAAAAATACTGTGAACAGGCATAAACATATATGTTTTTCTGCAAGCTTGTATTTGCCCTTCTATAGCTTTTCATCTCATATCTCTAACAAGGTTAAATTCTGCTAGATTTCTTTTTCTTCCTGTTGTTGCACGCACATATTAATAGTATTTGGGTTAACCTTAAAGTACGTTAGCAAGAGCATCCTTCCATCCTTGTAAGACCCTAGCTCAGAAATCAGACTTCCTTTGTTAGCGATCTTTCAGAATAAGTGATTAAAATAATAGCAATAATAATAAGCAAATTGTAAGGCTCACTAATAGTGGTATCGTGGTATTTTAACTTCTCCAGCCATTAAAAGACAGTCAGTTAGACAGGAATAGTTTGAACTGTGGAGGGTTTATTTATGGATTAATGCAGTATCCAGTCTCACTGTGACAATAAGGCACAACTGTGGGTTACAACTATATAGCCAAAAAACTGAACAACACCTTTTAATAAGCAGATCACAATGCCTACAAAAACTTGTGTATTTCTAAAGTTAACATTGTTACATTCCTATTTTACATGACACGGTCATAAAACCAGAATGTTTTGTCTCATACAGAGTATGAGTTTTTAATTTACATTTCGTTCTGGACTTGTTATGCTGCAGTCTGCAAAACAACGAAGTGCAATATTTCATTTTACAATTCCTTAATTTAAAAGAAAACAAATCTCCTCCAGACACTTGCACATTATTCTTTACCACAGGTGAGGATTAAAGAACTGAGAAGAAAGGAAATGAATATTTGAGGGTACAGTTTGAGACTGGCAGGTGTTTATAGAAATGTTAACATGTGACACAGAGAAGCACTTATAACACTGATTCTTCAGTAAAGAATTTCTTGGTGTTTGTTTGGACCTCCCAAGAAAATAGGATGTTCCAGCTGAATAGGGCGAGATCATTTATCAGTTTAACTACAGAAAATTGACACTGCTGAGCCTTAAGGTTCACAGCCAGTTAAATTCAAGAGAGCAAAAATATTGAATATAATCAGCAAAATTATATTTATCATATTTACTGTATACTTACAAAGATATGGGTGTACAAATATTCTGAAATGCCAGTATTAAAGTTGGGATGTACTTGCCCAAAAGGTATTTTTCTCTCTGAGCTTTCATAAATACAGCTATCGCCCTCAACACAACACTAACAGACCAGGATTTCCACACTAAATAATACAAATTTTTATCTCGATTACTATACTTAAAATATCTATATATATATTAGTACAATGTTTTATGACACTATTACTGTGGGCAGTGACAGAACTACAAATCCAGATTTTGACACGACTAGTGTTTTTGCATTAAATATGCTGGTAAACAAGTTTACACCTTCAGAGGTGAAACCACCCTGATGGGAAGAGGGGTCCTGGAGTAAAGCAATCCGGACCAGGCATTCTGTGGTCCACTGGCTGTCAAGCCTGCAAGCCACTCAAAGGAAAGAAACAAACTTCTGCATCTGCTAACTAAACATTTAATGCAAGATTCACCTTTCCTTTCAGGATGCCACAGATTCCTATTTTTCCTGTGGATTGATCCCACAAGGAGTAAAATCTATTCACAGTACTTTAAATTATTCTGGACTATCATCATATATTCCACTGAATCCTAGTCGTACAGTAAAGCCACAGAAACTTGAGAGATTCTCAAGTAAAAGGCAGATTTAGAAGGAGAAAAAGATTGTGATGTAAAGAACAAACCGGAGAAGGTAGAAAAAAAAGGAAAAAAAAAGGCAGCTGCATCTAGTATTTGAGCAGATGCTGGTCTCCAGAAAGCATTTTGGAGAGTGCTTTTTTCCAATCAGATACAGAGCTCAGAAGAATCAGTTTGTAGATTAAACAACAGTATATAGGAAGAGACTTATTCCACTCATACAGTAACAGAGAAGGAGAAAGGGGAGAAGGGTAAAAACTGAAAATGGAAGGAAAAGGTTCTTTTTAAAAAATGTTCCTTTCCAAGTTGCACTGCAGCTTTTTCCCTTTGTTTCTGATGCATGGAGAATGTTCACATCGTTAAAACAAACCAGGGAGGGTTTGGAGATGTATTTCACATGCACCAGTAGCAATGGTCTGGGGAAAGGTGGCTGGGAGAAAATTAAGTTCTATTCCTTATATATTAGGGGTACAAAGGAATAGGTTCTCCATCCATCATCAGTGAAGAAATCGGATACTCATTTTCTGCTCTACATCCACCTTCTCCAAAACCTGCAATAAAATCCAGAAACAGGTATTTAAGTTAATGTACGTAAAGTATTTCTGTCCCAAAAGATTTCCTACACTGGTTTAAAAAAGATGGGCAGAGACATGGATGGCTTCCCTTTGGCACGGCATTCTTTCATTTAGACACTTCTATTTTTTGCTGGAAGGTTTCCGTCCCAAGGAATAAATCCTCAGCCATTATAGCTGGAAAAAAGCTGTCAACTAAAATGTAAACAACACAGTTTCAGCCTGCCAACGGCCCAGATACATTTAACTACTCCCAGGAAGCTGTTCCACCCAAGCATAAATATGCTTGGGCAAATGAGTTTGAAAGCGCACATCCAGGAGTCAGAAGAGAGAATGGAGGGAAGGAAGGGGCATAGACAGTGAGTGAAGACCTAAGATCAAGACCACAGAGTCACCAACTTGTTTTTAAACAGAGGTTGCAGCTTCATTCACCAAAATGCTGTTAATGCTGAGGTAAGATGGTAACAATCTGCCTCAAGCAGCTTTAGGTGCTCAATTTTGGTACTGCAAACTCAGAATAACGTAGGTTTGAAGAGACTTCTGGAGATGTTTTAATCCAGCTTCCTACAGCCATTCAGAGCAAGGTCTGTCCAGCTGAGTTTTAAACATCTCAAGGGAAGAAGGTTCTACAACATCTTCAGCAACCTGTTTCTGTGTTAGACCATCCTCACAGCCAGAGATGTGTTGGACCATCCTCAGAGATTTGTTGGACCATCCTCACATGGTCAGACATTAAAGAGATGAAGCTATCCTGCTATAGGTCAATTTTATCCACTGACTATATAATCACTGTTTTCCATTAATTCTCTCATTCTGACAGCTAATAAAAGATGCAACTCAAAGGACTGGAGCTAGAAATTTGCACGTTGCTTTTACTGCATCACTAGTGGATAAAATCTTCAAGCAAAAACCTATTTGCAGAATTACAGTACAGGAGTTACTGTGTCACTATGCTAGTCAGGTTACCTATATAGAAAGAAGGGGTGGCAAAAGAAAAGTAATGGCATTTACTGTAATACAAGTCTCACTCCATCTCATCACAAGCAGGCTTTGGAAGACTATCACTATTTTCCTAAAATTCTCTTAAGTACCTTTCACTGTTCAATTAACAATCTCCACTATTAGAAGTACCTTTCAGAATCTGATGTCTGAAGTCTTCCTACCAAGGTATAAAGAGTCTGCAATATATTCAGTAGTGTAGCCTCATATAGTATGAAAGAAACATACAGACTAATTATTAATATATGGACAGAAATGCCTTTTTCTCTTAAGAAAAGTAGTCTTTATATAGAAGGTATGGAGATGAACTGGTGAAGGCTTGCTTTACCAAATGCAGGTAGGAGGGCTTGAATCACTTCCGCTCCCTATTTCCACCTGCATTTTCAAGTCTGAATGATTTGCCCAAATCCTGAACAATTTCATTTCACAGAATCGTTAAGGTTGGAAAGGACCTTTAGAAATCATCTAGTCCACCACCCCGCACATGCAGGGCGGGGGGTTTTCCTCTTATCAAAAATGCAGTTTACCAACCTTTACAAACTCTGCAAAGGAGATGGCACTGTCCCCATCTTGATCAGCTTCCTGGATAGTCCTGTCAGCAATGCTGCCCAGCTGCTCATCTGAAATGTTTACACCAACCATCATCCGTAACACCTAAAAAGCACAAAAGCACCCAGATGTTTAAGAAAGCAAAAAAACCCCACCAAAACACCTGATATAGTAATAGAAGAGCTTTTAGTGTTGTTGTTCATGGATTTTGTTCAGATAATAACTCTATATAAAAAAAACTCAATAGGATATTCATGGAAGTCATTTCTATTTGTCCTTGTACATCAAATCCTCCAGAAAGAACAACTTCCTTCTGTAGCTATCTTTGAGGAAAAAAAAACAAACTTTTGCTTCTTCAGTAGGCAATGGAACAGATGGAAGAATTTAGAAAGCATCCGGAATACGAATGAATCATGTTTTGTTCTGAAGCTTTTGTCTCGCTCACAGAACTTACTGATGTTTCATTTGGGTATCTACTTCAAAATGTTGCCGACCGGAATCTGGTAAGTATATGACCAAATGATAACTGTCATCATTATGTACATTTAGGAAAGGTTTTTTTTTTTTTTTTTTTTTGGTGTAGCAGTTAAGAGGGCAGTTTCAGTTGAAAGCAAATCCTTTTCCTGCATCAGAAACCACAAATTGCCATGTCTATTTCCCAGGATTAGTACCATGTAATTACTCCAACTCTAAGCCTAGTTTCATACACATGCAGCACAGATGAACTTTCATTACCTCTGCTGCAGTTTCAAGAAGCTTTAACCTACTGAGAGGACACAGAGATCACCAAATGACCTCATCCACTGTCCCTCAAAAATCTTGTTAGGAGCAGCTTTAAAAATTACAGGATGTAGTTCTTAAGGAACTTGATGTATTTGCTGGATATTTATGCATCATTTGGAAAAGTTCCATTTACCCCAATGCTCTAACTTAAATCTGAATCTAGCACCCTCAGTCTGATAAAACAAGTCTCAGCTATGAAAGGTTAAGGCTTTCTAGCACATCTAAAGCTTTGAATTGGAGATAAGCAACTAGGCACCAATTTCTTTCAGGAATTCTCTGGAGAAGATGGCTGGAACTCCCCTCTTCCCTCTACATAGGTGTGAAGTGACAAAGAAGGTCGTGATTGAGTTGTTCAAAGCAGGCCCGTGCTATTTACCTGAAGAAGCTCATCCCTGGAAATCTTGTCATCTTTGTCTAGATCATATAATCGAAAAGCAACTACAGGAAAGAAAAAAACAAGCAGTTGAATTTGAATGCCATTATTTTTCTTCATAACCACATATCTATATATTTAAAAAACAGCAGCAGCCATTCATAATACATTTTAAAAGAAGTATCTTAGAACTGACTCACCATAAAATTCCTGTTTAATTCCATAAAGTTTACCATAGATTACTGTAAGATTATCATATACAAAAATAATATTATTGTTGATTTAAAAATCTTGAGTACTCAATGTGAGTACTTACAGAAGAATTTCTTCAAAGCCCTGAGCTATGGAAGTGTATTTAGTATATATTCAACTTGAATTTCAGATCCAGACGTGTTTGTTTATTCTTCCTTGATTCTCTTCTAGGTGAGGTATGAGAGAGAGAGTTTCGTCCTCAGAGGACTCTTGTCAACTCAGTTTACTGTGCAAGAATTTTCTGCTTTTACACTGCAGGCAGAGTGCAGAATTGCCAAAGAAAGTACTCAGTGAAAAGTAACTAAACATGCAGTACTCTATGACATGAAAGTCCAGAGAAAAGCCCATTCACATCTGACACATGACTTTGTAATCTAATATAGCTTAGGATAGGAAATATTTTTGAAATCTAATATAGCTTAGGATAGGAAATATTTTTGAAAACACTTGTGTCAGGAGACCTCCTAACTCAATAGCTTCAAACAATTCCACAGATTTCCAGAGACAATTCATACCTTTTGCACTGCTGACATTCTGAACAGGTCAGCTTGTAAGTTTATAACAAAAACAAAACAAACAAACAAGACAACCCACAATTACATTTCTACAGGACTACCCAAGAGAACCTTCACTTCTAAGGTCTTTCATTCCCTTCCAGAAAGGAAGGAAACAAAAATGTGAAAAGTCTACAAACAAACCAACAAAAAAAAAAAGGGAAGTGCTTATATAGGAAGGATCCCCATTCTTACAGTGGAGCTTGTTACTTCGGCTGTTCAGTGGTTCTGGTCCGTTCTGGTCTTTGCTCTTTTCATTATCTTCTATGGGCCGGAAGTGGGCTAGAGTCCTCATGAATCCACGGAAATTCACTTGGTCCTCTCTGCATAAGTATTTCAACAGGTCAGTTAGTTGCAGCCCAGCTTATTTGTATTCTTTACTTCAGTAATGAACACTCAGTGCCTAGTCTCAGTGCTGTGCAACCTCTTCCATTTCCCCTTCCCCACAGTCTGGTTGACTGAGCTCAAAACAAGCTGCGGCTGCAATGTAACCTGGCATCAGACTGCTGTGAGGACTCATGTATGGAGAGAGGAGGGAGGGAAATAAATAATAAATAAGCTGTGAGAAGTTTCTTTTGTTTGTTTTTTTTGTACAGCTCCCCCCTCTTTGCCTGAGAACACTGTTTAAGCTAAGATTCTCACTGTTTGTCCTTGTCCTTGCCAGAGCAGCTTTACAGCCAGGCCTGTGCTTGGCCATCTTGCTCATCTGCACCCCGAACTGGACACCCTTGCTTGACCTCAGACTTGCTTCATCACTGTGGACTTCTCTGACAGCCACTGGACTGTGGGCTCGCCTCAGTTACCAGCATGGGACGTGCTCTGATCTTCTCCTTCAGCTACTGTGCCCTTTTGTCTGCGAGGGCACTGCCCCTACCAGGGCTGCTTGGCTCTGGCCTCTGGTGCAGCCCTGTCTTGCTGCTCCCTGACAAACTGCTCTTTCCTCCGGAGCTCCGGTGGGAACAAGCTATGTGTACGCTTGCCAGAGCTCAGGCTTCCCAGCCAAGAAACCCTGCCTGGTATTAACCTGTATGAGGTGCTCATTAGATGAACTGTGTGCCATCAGTCACCAATGGCAAATGTGTTCAAGAGCAATAGCCCATTCCACAGAATAATCTAGATTAGCTGTAAATGTAATGAAGGAAGGTAGTTGACTCCAATTTTGATTGTGTCTTTGGATTTGTGTAGAAAGTGTCATTGCACACAGGCTGTCAATAAACCAAAATTTAACTAAGATACAAAGAAAAACAATATGAAATAAAAAGCTGATTTAGTAACAAAGGTACACTTAAGGCCAAAGCGTGAAAAAAAAAATCAGGATTGAATCAGTTAATTTTAATGTCAGCCAGCAAAAGACAGCATTGCTACAAGTTACTTGAGCAAATAAAGTACACAGATGCCCTGGACTTTCTTTGAAGTTGTTTAGTAGCATGGCAAGAAAAACAGGGCAAGGAAAGGAGGGAATAATACAAAATAAATAAATAAGGAAATAACAGACCTCTTCACGGAATAAGGCTCACAAAACAATAATTCAGGTTGGCAAGTATCTCTTACAATAAAAGGAAAATATGCAGAGAAAAATGATGTACCAAGCTCATGGCAAGGCGAGCAAAATTCAAGTTCTGTGCTTTAATCACAGGCCTTTCACTCCTATGGGAACTTCTTGTGAATGATAAATTTTGTAACTGTTCACCAATTGAGTCACAGGAACTCACCCTTCTGAAAAAAAGGCATTGATAATCCTGTCTCCCAGTGGATTGATGGCAAGCTCTGGAATCCGCTGGAAGTCTTCCCGGCTAAGAAAAGCAAGAACATAAAAAGTCTATATGAAGTTAAAGTCAAAGCAGATAACATCACTTAAAAAAAATAAGCCACAGGAAAACATTTCTGTATGGTTTTATTCGAGCAATGAGAAAATTGCTGGAAAACATAATTCTTTAAAACTATTTTCTCTATTACTAATGGCATAAAGTTGATCAGAAGGCAATACAGAGCCTAAATTATATTCTAGACTATTAATTTACCTTGTTAACAGTATTATTCAATTGCAAAAATTGTCTGTGCTAGTAATCTTCCTAAAATGATGCTGATAGTTTGCAACACCCAAGGAAACTTCTGATACGGTTTTGTATTATAGATAAATGAATTATTTTTGATAGGTATTTGGGAGTCAAATAATTTGAATTAGAATAATTTTTTCCAGACTAGCTCATTCCAGGTTCTGAAACAATACTGTGTGAATGCCATGTGCTCCAAACATACTGTAGTTGACCTGCATACTGAGTACCAGTATATACACTTCAGATTAGCATGACGACAGGGTTTCTTCTATCATTAAGAACTGCACTTATGGTTGTTAATTCCTTTCAGCTAATCAGAATATCTATCAGAAGTGGCATAATCTTGGTGTATACAGGGAAGAACTATGGGGCACAGGGTAAATTTTTCTCAGTGAAGATTTCAGGAAAAAAAAAAAAAATTCTGCACTACCAACTTACCAGTTAGTACAAGACTCATTCCATACCCATTTAAACTCATAAAAAGCAAAGAAAACAGTGATTGAATAAGGCTGTAAAAGCCTGTAGTCTCAATATGTATTATTTGACATCTCCTGACTTTTCAGAAACACCTGCAATTCCCTTCAGGTCAAATGCAGTCCTGTTTCTGAAATTTGGTTCACAAAGTCTCAAGTTTGGTTGTTAAAAGCTCAATACTTTGTACATCTATGCTCACAGCAACAAGGTTGAGAAGTTGTCCTTAAGCAGGGAAGAAAAACAGAAAAAAACAAACACTTCCCAGAGTATTAAAGTATACTGTGCTTTTACAGTACTAAGACCTCAAAGATAGGAAAAGGTCTTCAGGCAAGGTTCAGCTAACTCCCTTTTGCATTATTCATCTAGCTTGGTATGTTCAAACTTTAGATGCAGCCTAAAGCCCTCTCTGTACCCCGCCACACTATAACTGGGCCTCTTAGCAATGCTAGGGTGTATCTGCTGCAACACAGCTGAAACCATTTGGCCTTCTAATATAGAGGGACCTGACCACACTTTTAAGCCATCTCAGAGAGAATCACTGCTCTGACCATGTCCAAATCATTTCAGCAGAGCAAGTGACCATCAGCAGAGCATGATCAGCCTGTTATCAGACTCTTCAGGATGGCTGCATTTGAGGCCACAGCTGAAGGGCACCGCGGGCACTGGCTATTTAGGCAGGAGATGCAGTGATGTGGAAAACCTGTGTCCTGGTAACTCTGCTTTAACAGCAGGACTTCCATGCCAATGCTAACATTTACAGGCCAAAAGCAGCATTCCATTTAGAACAAAACCCTAATGTTTAAGCATTTTTTACTTACATATCACTAATTCTTAATATTGAACCTCAAACAATTTACATCCAGCATTTCAGCCTCTTGTTGTTCTGCTCTATAGCAGGAGATTAACAATTAACCATAAATAACTCCCCAGGTTCCAAATCTATTTGTCCTGTCATTATGAGGATTGCAGTAGGCCATTTTTGCTTGTTAAGAGCACATTATCGAGTGAGTGTTATAATTGAAATAGCTGCAACAGTCATAAAAGTAAATGAATGCAGGATGTAAGTTATTCTGGACTTCATAAACCAAGGCTTCCGAGAATCATTAGAGACCAACTTCACCTGGCTCAAGCTGGAGCTTACAAGAAATGTGATGCTCTCTACTTCTTCCTCGTTCATGTGCCATAGCAACAAGGCTCTTCTAATGAGATCCTTCCTGGAGGCTGCCTGCCATTAAATCTTGCTCGAAGATAACATGCAAAGTAGTCCTTAACTGTATGTTGTTATTATGCAGCCGTTTCACATCCGTGCCACAGCATTCAGGCTTCCTTTTGCAGTAAGGAATTCAGAGAATCTACAAGTATTTCTAAGCACAATGATATCCTCTGAGGTACAAAGCAGACCCCTAAATGAATGAGACTTTGCCTAATTATAAATGCTGCAAAAGGACTTACTGGCCACTTTTTTTTTTTTTTTTCCTCCTGTTTGTGTACATGTCTTTTTCTAGAAAACGCTTGAGGAACACTGTTCATTAAGCAGGAATAAGAAGTGTAAGGCCACATAGAACTGAGGAAAGCAGGAGAAAATAAATCATGTGCATAACAAAAAGTCTGTCTGAATAAACAGGAGACTAATTACTTAACATTTGGAAAGAAAGAAGTGTAGCAGTGGTAAAAGGTGATAATTAGAAGAAAGTAATAGAAAACAAAATAACGGTGGCAATAGCAACAACAAAACCCAGTATGAATAAAAGAAAGCACAGCCAAGGAGGAAGTGTAGAATGATACAGCAGTCAGTCATTCACTCAACCAAACCATATCCTGTCTGCCTAGTCTATTTTAGGTAAAGCTAAAGGGAAGAATTTTTTTTTTTTTTTAAACAAAGAAAGAATTCCACATTAAAAGAGAGCTAGTTTGTATGCTTTACTTGGAAAGCCTGCAATGCAGCTTTAACTGTTAAGAATGAGCTTAATATTTGTTCAAACTGAAAGCTAACTGTTACCATCTCTCAGGACCAGAGACTTGAGAAGTTCTCCAGGAGACATTCTCCCATGAACAGCTTTCATAAGTGCGAGATAACCAGGAAAACCTCTATTGTCCTTAGGTAACACTTTTCAGAATATTTGCCTGCCTTCCCATACCCATATTCAAACTAAACCAAGTGCTGTAGAATATAAAAACTAAACAAAAACCTTCCGAATTGCTTCACATTTCATTTCTTAACTGTGGAAGAAGCCATCTTAAGTGGGAGGCTCCATGCAGAAGTTGCATAGTAGCAGTTTAAGCAATTATCTCCTCCTTTTTATAGCTCAGTCCATGACAGTCGAGCACTACTTCCCCATAGGAAGTGTCTAAATTTTGAAGCAGATGTAGTATGTGGTGCCATGGTCACTGGTACACTCTGGTATCGGTCTTCCAACAAGCCAGACAAGATGACTCCCTGGGACTTATGCTTATACGCAGATCCTGGCACACGCTCCAGTTTCCTCATAAGGGAAATCAGAACGCAAAGGACAAAACATGCACCCTGTTCTCCTGATGAAAAGTTAGCATTTAAACAAACAGTTAATTCCACAATCCATCTGTATGCATGGATGTTCAAGCGCAGCAACACTGTTTCGCAAGTCGGCGTGGCACAATATTGATAACTAAAGTGCTGAGAAGATTTTCAGTGGAACAATTTCATCAGTTTCGTCTTGGCTTCAAGAAGCTGGTTTCAGTCAGATTATGCAAGTATAGGAATTTATCCATTTCACTTAGAAAGGCTGAAACAACAAAAGTAAAGTTTTTCTACTTCTTTAAAGAATTAGTAGCAGTTCCATAGCATTTCCTAATGTAGGATAGGAGTTGCGAAGAAAAGAAATATTAAAGCAACCAAACAAAGCACATAAAGTTCTGCCTCCACCCATTCCCTTCTCTTACATCTCATTTATGTAGCTCTATAGTGTTGCACAGGCTCTCACTCAGGCATAAAAAAAGATAAGTTGTTGGTACCCTGAAAATACACACAAGTACACTGGGTACAATCCTCTAAGAAAGAAGGAAAGATTTCCATTTTGGATTATATTTCCAGAATAAATTACTTGACCTCTCTAACCCCTAGGATCTTCTTCATTGGATGTTCTTTGCTTTGTCCTTTTAAATACAAAGGTAAGAACAAAACAGTCTCCTCTGGTCTTAGAAGCAGTGCTCCATATTTAAGGATGTAATTCACACCATAAGCAACTGCATAATAAATACTTCTTTAAGTCACGGTCACGAGTGATTTTTGTCATTTATAAGTCAATGCCGTAACCACCCTTATGGAAACGACTGCTCTTGCTCACAGGAAACAAAGAGAACACATTCCTTCTAAATTGTTTGATGGTAATAAGCAGGTGGTAATTGAAACAGGGAGAATCCCTCCCTTCCCATCTCTTCATCTTGCTGGTCTCAAATTGGCAAGTTTTCTTTGATCAGCATCTGAGAAACCATCATTTACAAGTTTCCGATCTGCAGTTCTACCCCCTCCTCCCTACATTGTTTTATCAGGAAGTAGTTTTCCATTACTTAGAAACATAATGATTGTTTCCACATCTTGCAGGAGCCAGGACAGGATTCAGAATCCAAATACCACTCCTACGTCTGTCACATTTGGGAAAAGGCTACACTTACAATCTTGCAGGTTAATGGATCACAACTTGATGGGATTTTCCACACTAAGTTCATTTCCTTTCCAAGGTACCAAGTGATTATCAACAATGAAAGTCAAACTCCTCCTGTCACACAACACTATGAAACCAAACATTGTGCAACAGACATTCATACCATATTTAATTAATTATTCCTCTTCTTAAGTAAATTGAGCACAACCAGTTCAAACTTCACGCAACTTTTATGGATTTAGTGAATGCATTTAAAGTTGGAGGGAAGAGGTAAGGAACAACATGTACCTAAGAAATAAGGTTCAAATGGAATTCATCAGCAAACACTAAACCCACGTGTAAAGATTTAAGAGGCTGTTGGTGTTCTTGTGTCAAGTAATTTAATGTTGAAACACAAGCAGTAGTAAAAAAGTTATTAGCCATTCTAGAACCTTTGTTAGCATGAAATAAAACTGGTCAGTTAGCCAAGTAAGACAAAGGTAATAGGCTAGTGCTAAAAAAAGTAAGTTTTCCTAAAGAAAACACACTTTAATCAACAATTTCCTTTGACAAAGCAGGGACTGACTTCTACACTTTCAGTGCAGCTTTCACTGAAAAGATTGCCTTAAATAAAAAATAAAAATTAAGTCAGCAGTTGTACCACATTCGTTTTCATTTCATTTAGTAACTGAACATGCCCTTGCAAATTTCAAATATAGAGCGTGCTTCAACCCTTCAGGTGGCTGCAAAATGAATCCCTTCAAAGATATCTATAATCTTTGGAAGACTCTCTCAGGAAAATTCGAACAAAGTAGTCAAAAATTGAATTGTTCAACAGAATGTTGCATAGAATCAGTGACTAGTTTTTGCCAGATCTGATCCAGGTTGTATTTTCCAGACACATCCCCCTGCCTAGATATCACCAGGTAATCTGTATGTCACAAGAGCCAATACTATAATTTAAATGACACGCTGGCTTCCGTGACAGAGCTGGCTTGAGAAGTTCCTGCCCAACCCATCCAAAGTCACCCGTTTCCTCACCTACCATCTAGGTTTTCGACCATCCAACTACACCAGGCCAGATATTTATGGGACAGCCATGTGAGCTGAATCAATGGAGTTGATCGGGTTAAAAATACCTATGCACATAAAGGAGAGGCTGGATGTAGAGGGTTTTTTTTTCCTTAAAATAATAAAAATAACAACTTCGTAATACAGTATAATTCCATAATCATTACTTAAATGTAACTGAGAAGTCAGCAATTTGTGGCACCACAAGGAGCTGCATAAAGTCTGCAAAGAAAGCTGCATGGAGCCAGCGCTGTCTTACTACTGCACCTTCATCTTCTAAGCAGTGATTCTAGTTGTTTGGGTTATAAGACATTCTGGGATCACATTTTACAAGGTCTGATGATACAACTCAATTCCTGAATCTTGCGTGTTACAGCAAGATCCCTTTTCCCTCCCCACTCTGTCATACAGTCTTCCAGCTTCTCTGTGCACTGGTGCTGGCATATGTGGCCATATAGTGAATGCAAGAGAAGGACAAACAAAATGCCAACAAAACCAAACCTCAAAACTAATTGGGTTCCTTTTATCTTGTTTTGCTGGGCAACTTTTCACCTAGATTATTTTCCGAAGACAAGCTTAGATCACTAACATCAAGAGAAAAATGCAAGACAATTTCAGTGGCAAAAGGGTCTGAAACCAGGTTATATTGGTCACAAAACTGTACCTTCAAATGAATCATAGGTAACTTTCTCGCCATATTTTTATATTATTAATTCATTTATTGCAATAGGTAGTCTCTATTAAAGAGTAATAAGCAACTAAATGCAATCAGAACTCCTAACAAATTCACTAAATACAGAGCAAAGCAATACCAACTTCCAGTACTATAGCATGAGTGGGGAAGGCTAGAAAAGAGATAATAAAAAGAATATATTTTAAGAGGAATCATCCCACTAGGGTCTCCGTTTCATTTCAGAATACTTTCCAGCAGGTTCAAAGCTTCAAAGAGGAGGAAGGAAGTCTTGCAGATAAAAAATGAGGCTTAAACTTTTTATTTACCTGATTGTTTAAGCTGTAACCACTGTAATCAGTTCATTTTGGCAGTTTTCAATCTCTAGTCAAACAGTTTAAAAGATTCAGAATACCAAAGTGTCAATTCAGATTGTTGGCAGAAGACAAACACATTAAAGGACCTGGAATATGCTAGACCTTTTCAATATGATCTACTACTTTGAAGAATAGAATGTGCATTTGTTTAGTCACAGTGACGTGGTTAACAGCTCACACTTTTATTAAAAAGAAAAAGTACTGTTAGCAGACATGACTGTTCAACAAGAGGTCCAAAGTTAGACTTAAAATCAATTCTGACCTTTCTTCTATTAACTGCTACAAGTCATTAACTCCGCAGTAAAGGCAATGGGTATTTAGAGCATGTTTACTCAGTTCAACATTCGGACTTCCCCTTCATAAAAGAGGAGGGACTTGAATTTTCATGCAGACAACAGGTGTGAGAGAATCTGCTATAAAGGCCTCACTGATTCAACGTGTGAGGAAAACATATGCAGGCACACTGCAACAGCAAGTCACCATTACAGATACGGGTTGCTGCAAGGACCACCAAACTCCCAATGTTACCTACCTCAGAGTGCCATTCTCTCCTTTGTCCAGGCTGGTGAAGCGGCTGTACAAGCGAGTGATTTGACTGTGGGAGACTGGAGGAGGAAAAAAACATAAAACAAAAAAAATACAAATTAGCAAGTCCATCATCCTTCCTTGGACTGCATCTCGTTACACTGCACTACTCGGTTGCAAGCAAACATATTACAAGAGTGCCAAATTTGAACTTGTCAGGAGTGTGGGAAGCAATTCTCCTCTCCTTCATAAGAGCGGATCTGTTCTTCTCTTGGTAAAGAAGCAGAGACAAACAGTAGTGGCACAGAAAAGCTTCTCTGGGAGAGATCTTGTGATGAACTTTCAATGTTGACAGTCATCTTAATCTGAAGAAGGTAAAAATACTTAACAGCAGCTCATGAGAAAGCCACAGTCTACTTTAGCTTCTAGCACGCACCTTCCTAAATCTCCAGCTATTGGTCCACTACTTACCATAAAAGCTATTCACGTGCAAAAGTTCCCTGGAAAGCATTCACAGAGTATTTCTTTCATTTTGCTTGTCTCCACTCCTATTGTCTTTTTCCAGATTAAGAAGTCAACGTGTACTCAGTTTCTACATCTGGAAAGTGATCAGGGAGACTTTATGCCTGAATATGTTTCTTTACATATAGGACTGTCAGAATCTAGGTGTGTCATTAATTTCTAGGTTCAATAAAGTAACTTTAAGACTTGTAGGATCTTAAAGCCAAAAGCTAAAGAATCCCTGTCTAGAAAGGGCTAGCAGAGATTTGGGACACCAAGATGAAATAAGAATACTATTGTAGAATTTTAAGTATTCAATTTACAGCAGACACGCCCAACTTATTAACTTTAGTATAATAGCGTAAATCTTGCCAAGATACTAGATGATTAGATCTTTAGACAAGGCCATGGTGGGAGGGGATGGATCTATCTAACAATCACAATTCTTTTAACACTGCAAATACATGCCTTACAGAAATCTTTGCCAGTTCTCAGCCCCCTCATCTAGCATTAAGTTAATCAATACATTAAGTAAGGCCAGATGGAATCTTAGCATTTACTCAGTAAAGGAGTGATTTTGAAAGGGACACTAAGTACCGATTCTGCTGTACAAATTCAATTGTTTCAACAGCAAAGGCTTTTGTTAGTTCCTAAAACTTACTTGGGAACAGGTTGCACAGCAGTTGTCTGATCTGTGAAACTAAGAAAAATTATTTTATCAGGTTTGTTCTTTCTCCAACCTATTTGCTTAGGTTCAAGTGTTCCCTCCTTTAGGATGACCTGCCAGCAACTCTTTTTTTTCCACGTCTCCCTGGCAACCTTCATTCTCTGCATTGGGTTGGGCAATTTGCTCAGTTCCACATAAGGCAACTTCTCTATGACCAGATTGGGCAGCTTGCTCAACCTCACGTTGAGCAATGTGCCCTGAGAACAGGCAGCAGCATTTTGTAAACTTCTCAGTCTTCATTTCTGATTTAGTGTTTTAAAGATGGTATGCAAATACAAGTGATAGGGAAAAAGGAATAGTTGAGCATTACATTTTGGATAAGTAGCCTTGCACACCCATCCCTCCTGGGAAATAGTCATGGTATTTTTACCCAACTGCTACTTCTAACCTACCAGCAACTCCAATATTGAAATAACTCCATAATAGTACATGATTAATATGAAGCTACTGGCAGCAGATGGTTTTGGTAACATCACACTATATTCATAAGTATATAAGGATATATGATTCAAGTCTACCAATACATTCTTTCCCAATTTCCTTTTGTCTCTCATCCCACATGAAAGCTGGAGCACTTAACTCCACTTTTCAGAGGCTTCCTGCAAGGAAAGGCTTCCTTTCATTATCAGCGTTCCCTGATAATGAAAGAGTCAGAAGCAAGATCGGCAACTTATTACCACACCTTAAACACAAAACCTAAGTTTAATTCTGAGAACATAATTTACTGACAACCTACTGCAGATTATGTGCCAATAAGCAGAGGTTTTACAGGGAAATGAGTTACTTTTCAGTTCTTGGAAACACTAGCTTGATAGGTATTTCTAAGCATACTATACTAAAAAGTCATTTTTTCACCACAACTAAATGACAAGTAATACAGCACTTGAATAAAAATTTAGATTTTAGTGTATGACTTGTGAAAAGTTGCTCCAAATTCCCTCAAAGATCTTTTTTTATCTGCTCAACTAAAAGAACTTTAATATAAGATTAATCACCCCTATTAGTGTCACTAGCTGCCGAGTTTTGTGCTATTTAAAAATGAAACAAGAGCTATATATTTCCATAAATGAACACCTTCCAATAGGCTAAGCGTTCAGTTCATGCCTTCGCACTTATCCCAACATGAACTGGAAAAGCTGTTTCACTGTACGGCACACCCAAGACGACAGACTCCTTAGCGGTGCTTATCAGGCGTTAGTTCAACACGGACACTCAGTCCTGCCAAGTAGTTTTGCTTTTACCACGTCCCTTTCTCAAACTCTTTAGTAGGTGAAGTATCTCCAGCATCAAGTTTCCAACAAATGGCAGGACAGTCTATTCAGCAGTATCAGCTTAGCATTCTTCCTGTGAGCCTCATTACAAATTATCCAGAGGCCCGTTTCCAACCCCTGTCCCCCTCCTGCACCTTGCAAACCTTGTATTTGCACCTATGCACAATGTATGACAGTGCTAAGTTTGGTGGAATTCTCCTTTAACTACAGAACTACAAAACAGAGGAGAATCACATTCCTAGACTGGGGAAACTGGCTGGGGGCAGATGAAGACTGATGAAGCCAAAAAGGAGACTTTCTGTGAGAGCTTGCAAACCGCCATGAGAACATTAGCAGCAATTTATTAATCAAGTTGTAGCTTACGATCCCATATACAAATGTGAATAGAGGAAAACCCAGGCAGATCAAGCAAATGGAGGTCACAAGGCTGAAACCTGCTGGCCACAGGAAAGTTTAGCACTTTGAAGATGTAACTAGAGGCTAACTAGAACAGGACTCTACTGGCTCCAGCCAGGTTTATCGCTCAGCTCATCTGCATAGCCACCCTACAGGTATTTACTTAACCACCAATGGTCTAAAATTCTAGGAATGAAACACCACAGATAAATAACAGGAGCACAGAAAATGAAAAAGTTAAAGCTTTTGGAGGAGAATTCCAGATTTGGGGGTTCTTATTTTAAACTTCTTTAATAGGAGGCTACCTTTACTCTCTCTCTCTTTTTTTTTTTTTTTTTTTTTTAAGATCATATAGCAAGTTCTTCGTGGATAAGCACACTCGAACTCCTACTTGTTTATCACAACACTCCTGCAGAAGCCTCCCTTGGATGGAAAGGAGGCATGGAAAAAGGATCATGGAAAGCACCCTAACTCATACCGTCTTGTACTCTCTCTATGCACTTGTGTCCCTGGCACAAATAAACTATCACCTAAAACAAACACATGAAAACTACTACTTAAAATGAACACATGACAACACTTCCACTGAAGGGGTAAAAGTACTTCCAGATAACAGAGAGAGATCAGGAAATAAGCGTGATCCGGGAAGACCTTGTTTCACCAGAGGAACAGAAAACAAGGAAAAGAGATGGCAGCAAGGTGGCACCTAGGATGTCACGACCTGGTCTCTCCTGCTCAGTGCCATCATGCACCACTATTTTCACGCTGGCAGCCACCCCGATCACCCAAACCAGCAAAACCCACGAGGGAGCTTTACCGTGCCTCCATCCTGGCAAGGAGCAGCTCTGCACCGTGGCCCACTCGGGGCAGTGCTCTCCCCTCCTACCCAACCCTCAGAGCTTACACTGCTTCCTACGCGCCCGAAACGCGGCTCAGCCCCAATATCCATCCGCAGGGCAGCTCCGCCGGGAGCCTGGACCTCAGGCGCCACCCGGACACGCCGCACCGAGCGCCTTCCGGGGCGCCCCCCGCCCGACACGGCTACCGGGCAGAGCCGCGGCGGCCCCGCGGCCGCCCCGCGCCCCAGGGCGGGCACCGAGCGCCTCACCCCGGCGCCGAGGCGGCCGCGGGGCCCGGC
>NW_020454416.1:1682382-1772078 GCF_003342845.1 Nothoprocta perdicaria
CTCCTCGATCTCCTCGTCGCGCAGCAGCGTGGACGCCCGGGAGCCCATGGCGGCCGCTCGGGCAGGACGCGCTCCGCTCGCGCCGGGCCGAGGCGCGCACCACTGCCCGGCGGCGCAGGCGCCTCCCCCCACCCCGCCCCCGGGGCCAACCGCCGCCGCGCGCGCGCGCACGCGCACTGCGTCGCACCGCCCAGAGCCGGGCACGCTCCCGCCTCTGACGTCACCGCGGGTGGCTGCTGAAAGCGCGGGGCCGAGCGCCTCCACCTCCCGCGACGTCACCGCTGTGGGATGCGCGCGCTTGGCGCGCCCGCCAGCTGGGCGGGGCCCGCGGTGGCCCCGCCCCCTGGGCTGCGGGGCCGTGAGTCGGCTCCTGGAGAGCGGCGCTCCCGTTGGACGGCGGCGCTTCCCGCGCTGCAGGCGCGTCCCGCCCCGCAGGAGCCCCGCGAGGAGCCCGCCCCCCCGCGCCGCGCCGGGCCTCGCCATGGCCCTCGGCAACGAGTGCTTCGGTGCCCTCCTGGGGAGGACCGTGAAAATCACGCTGACGTGCGGCGCCTTCCAGGGGGTGCTGCAGCGCGTCAACGCCGACCGGAGCCTCGTGCTGCGCGCAGGTCGGGCGCGGGGCGCGCGAGGCTGCAGCCCCGAACGGTGCCGTTGGCGCCGAGCCGAGCGCGCCGCCCGCCGCGAGCCCTCACAGCGCGGCACCGTGCGTTGTGTTCCTCGTTGCAGTGAAAAACCTGGACACTGGCAGAAGCACCCCTGGAGCAAAGATGTTCTTTGGCCGTGAAATAGTCAACGGTGACGCATTTCTTGCTGCGTGTTAAAGGGGGGAGGGAGTAGGCGCTCTTAGCACTTCTCGGATGAGTTATGGATGTTGATGAGTTCTTCAGATGCACAACTCTTCCCCCCCTCCCCGCCAAAATCACTAGGAAACAGAACATTTTATGTATTACAGAATGAATCTGTATTCCCAAATATCTTCTAAAAATAAGCATAATTCCATGCAGAGTGAAGGTGCTGGGCTGTACTCTGTTAAAGCTTGTTAGTTAAATAATTGAGTAAGACCAGTTGAAATAAGCACGCATCCTGTGAAGGGCTTAAAGTTTACATTTATATGTTTTTATTTGTGGAAGACGGTCAGTAAAGGACACTGCTAGGAAGTTAAATCCCTGAAAAGAAGGATTTTTCTTTTTTTGCACTCAGTTGCAGAGATAAGAAAGCATCTATGTTAACTGTAAAGAAGATGCCTGTTGGTGTTAGAATATAAATTATTTATTTACATTACAGTGGAATTGCTGGATGAACCAGGTTCAGGGAAGGGAACTGCGACGCTCTCAGAGTATGTTGAAATTTTGCTTCTTTCCTTCATGATGGAAGAAAGGGTGGGAATGCACTTGCTCAACCAGCCAGCACTTCATATCTTATCAATGTTCTGACTGAGCTATGCCGAGATTGTGTTTCTGTGCTCTGAAGCAGCAAGGAGGTGATGAGTGGAAGGCCTCCACTGCTCAAAAGATTCTTTCAAGCTATTGCTTATTATTCCTTATCTCTTCCCTCCCTGCCCCATTAATTTCCTAGGTAGAATAATTTGCTTTGTTTTTGTTCTGTTGGCTTTGGTTTTTTGTCAGCTTGTGGTTTCAAGGAAGGTTTCCCATGAGCTTTTTTTTCTGTTTCTGTGCAGCTGAACAGTTAATGGACAATTGCACAAAGCAATTAGGTTTATGCAGAAGCTTCCAAAGGTATATAAATGGCTTTGGGAAGCTGCGAAAAGTATGTTTCTCTTCTTTGAACTCCTGCAAACCCCTGCTGTTAAATGGCTTTGCTTTGAGTCTTTTCATTACACCCTGTTTCAATAGTTTATTTTTGCTGTTAAGCAAGAGTGAAGCAGCATCTACTGAAGATTCTTTAAAAAACAGTTGGATGGCACATGCAACTGTTAAAAGCAGCAACTTTCTGCCTGGCTGCTGTCTTGTCTTCTTGCTCCATAAATATGTACATTTCAGGACACTCGCTGTGGTAGCAGATTTATTTCTGCGTAATCTATTAAGAAGAAGTTTTCAGATGTAACATTTTTCAGCTATATCTAAGGGTTGGCAGGAAAGTTGTTTTACTCTATTGACATAGGGACATACATAATTAGATTAGCATAATAATAGTATGTTTTTATATCAGCATAGAGGAATTTATATTAATAGGGCTTCCTTTACTGTAAAGTATGCATGAGTGAGACTGTCCTGTTGTAAGAACGAAGCATCTTATGTGGCATGTCTCCCTGAGGTAATGTTTGTTGCTAGCTCTATTTAATCTTTTTTTGGTTGTCATATGCTACTGTTTCTGTACTTATTAAATAGCTTCCATTTCATAAGAAAAAAATGATATAACTTTTATGAACATGTTTAAAAATAACCTCATCATAAGAATTAAATAATTCACTTAAAATCTTCACACTGAATCAAAAGACATTAAAATAAGTATATGATTTCTGGGCTCAGGCCATATATTCCATGTTGTTTGTACTTTGGCTTTTTTTTATCTTAAACACTTTATTGCTGGTAGTTGCAGCAAACATTTGCTCTTACATTCTGCCTTTTTTTTCCAGAAATAAATCTGAAATTTTATCTGAAATAAATATTCAGTTGGCAAAACAAACTCTCCTTGTAGGATAGCTTCAAAGATTCCCACTTAAGAAACAGTTATATAGGACTGGGAAGTAGGTTCACGTGGGAGGACAGTTCATTGTCCAGCAGCAGGTAGATGGTGCTGGATGAAACACGTAGCTTTACTGGGATATTCTTGCTGGCAAACTGGTGTGCCATGTGTGGCCCTCCGTGCTGTGTGTAGTCTCCTCTTGCTTCTGCAGGTGCGCGTCAGCTCTTGAAGGGAACACAGAGGCAGAGACGGGTGGATGGGCATGTTGTGACCCATGGAGTTCTCCTTGCATTTCCCTAGAGAGCCAGCTGAGAGCCTGGAATAGCTTGAAAAGCTGCCTTTCAGGTAATGCAGTTACCCGTCGGGCGGTGCAGCTTGTCTTTGTCAGACAGCTTTCCCACACACAGCCATCCCCTTGCCCTCCCAGGGCTTGCCCGTGTCCAGCAGGCCGTGTTCCCAAGGGACAGCAGCCACCGGCTGGTCTGGAGCTCACGGGGCTGTAGAGCAGCTGCTCGTGCTCCGTGCATACGTCCATGATGTCAGAAGGAAACCTGGCTGCTCTCCAGAATGTTCATCCTGTAGCTCTCTCCAACTATATAACCAGCTGAGCAGTGTAACTTATCTGTGGAAGAAGTCAAAGTACTTCAGGCAGTGGTGGCGTGCTGGAGTGACTTGGGCTTGTGTTTGTTGCTCACATGTTACACAGCGTGCAAGATAACCCAAAGCTTGGTTAGACTATTGCTCTTTGCTCCTGTGCTAGCTGTGAAGGTGCTCGCTCTGATTTGGTTGTCTGGTTCCTGCTCTGTGTACTTAAATAGTTCCAGATCCAAAGTCTGGTTGGATCCCTTGGTGTTTACATGGAGCTGTGACAAGAATGCAAGGCATATGTAGGCTAAAGGGAAAGTCAGCAGCCTTTACCTAGGAAGTAGGGGAGAAAATGGGCAAGGGTTGATGTGATTTGGGAGAGCCATATAAAATTGATCTTAATTGTTCTCTTTTTATACAATTTTAGTGCTTAAAAGGTTGTTGCTTTTTTTCTTCTATGGAGTATATGATTAACAATGACATCTTTCCTGAAAGAAAAGGATAGGAAAGGAGACTCTCTAATAGAGATGCTTCTTCTAGCTGTAAACTAAACATTATTAAGCAGGTGTTCAAAAGTATGAAAATAACCTGCCTTAAATTCCCTTCCACTCTTGATCACTTAGCTGCCAGTGTTTTGCAGTGTCATTGTCTGTTAGTTCTGTCTTTGCGATCTTCTTGGACATGCTTGGGAATTGTGACTTTTATTCAGGTATTCTTTGTCATTACCTTACAGTTTTCTTTATTTAAGACTGAAAAAAAAAAATAGGCATTTTAACTCAGTCTTAAGCAGTCTATTTCTCTGAAAAAAACAGAATATTGGCTCACACTCATTGCTCACTGCACTCTTAAAGCAGGCAGTTCAGTAAAGGAGGCAGTTCAGTAATCAGTGTGTTCAGGAAGTAGAGGGGGAAGAACTGAATAGCTACACCACAAAAATAGTGCTGAACTGTAAATATGAACCTTGTGCAGAGTTTATCCATGTAGAGGAAGTTTCTAAAGGTGTGGATTTTTTTCTCCTTTGTAGGGAAGGAGGGAGAAGAGAATGTGGACTACACAGTTGTTGATTGCTTCCAGCAGAAGTTTGGCTCAGCAGTAAGTATAAAATGCTCTGTGCATCATGTTGACGTCTAACCCTCTTCCATTTGTCTGAATTGTTAGAAGATTCAAAATTGAGCAAGCTGCTTGTCTTGTATTGGAAAATGAAAAAAACATTTTTGCAGAGTGCAATGAAACTTGCATCAGTGCGTGTTGATTGCTTTTTTGAAAATTGGTATCACCTCTGAACTGGGAAGAAGGGTTTGTATTACTGGTTAGTGAATGATTTACTGAAGAAAGATCAGAGTTTGATGCTTAGAGAGGGAGTTGACTGCACTGTTTTTATAGGTGTTTTCAACTCCAGAAATGCATGGGCCTTAGTTTTGCACTTAAATTATATACAGTAGCATCAGCAGATGTGGAGTAGACTGTTCCAGAACTCTGAACTGATTATGGTAGACTTATTATTAAACCTAATAATATTGTTTGGTTGTGAATTAAACCATCCCTTGTGCCACTTGGTTTTGCAGTAACACCTATGAGTCTCTGGCATTATTTTTGTCTCTGCTGTCTGACTAGGTGCTGCACCTGAAGCAGCAGTCTGTTGTCAGTGTAGTAGCAGAAGGAGTTCATCTGTGTCGTCATGGAAGGCTTGCGTGGCTTCAGGTAAGGGGCCACATGGCACATTTTCCAAGATGTGGCACTAAAGAGGAGGTATAATTGGAAAATTTGGGGGGATTAAAGTTTAAGATTTATGGTCAAAGCTCTTCTGATAAGAGATGTAATTTTTCTTCATGACAAATCAGGTATTTCGTAAATGGCGTCCTACAGAAAGAGTGATGCGAGTATAGGGTATCCAAATTAGTTCATGCATTTTTAGTTCAGTTAAATAGTATATTCGTGCATAAAGAAATATAACTTTGTCGTCTTTATATACTTTCCCATAGTTAGATGCTTTGTTAGTATAGGTGGTATTGATTTTAAAACTTCAAGACCTGATCATGGTATTAGTATAATTAAAGGAGTAAAATTCCTTTTAATCATAGAATCATGGAATGCAATATCTTTTAAGATGCAGTATCTTGACAGTGAGTTACCATTATATGAAAAAGGGAGTGAGAGAATGAAGGACAGCATAATTTATTGGTTAGAAATGATTTTGGATTATTTTTAAATAGATCAGAAAGCAAGTGTGTTGAATACTTGAGCAAGCATGTGCATGTTCATAATTCAAACTTGAAATTCTATGCAGAAATAACTCTGAATACTTGGTATGCCTAAATTCTTTATTAATAAAACAACTTTAGTTAATCTATTATAAATTAGAGGTTTTTTATCCTATCCTATATGCTAGGATAGAAAACAACGTTCCATAATTCTTCTGTAGCAGTTTTTGACAATGATAGGAATGTCAGGGCCATTTCTATTAATTTTCTTGAATGGAGTTCTTGAATTCTTACATCTATCATAGGGACATTTTATTAAACTATTATGGATAGATGTCTCAATGTCTCATTTAACTGTATGCTTTAGATACCAGATATGATCTTAATTATTGTGAACTGCTCTGAGTCTTTTTGAAAAGCAAGTTTTTATGGGTTACTAAGGGAACTAAAGTACACTCCTCAATATGAGTCTATACTTGTGTGATTATGTTTACACTCTCTTACTTTCAAATCCTTTGTTTTTTCCTCCCTCCTTCCCCCCCGTCCCTACCTCATGTTTTCTGAAACTGACTTTATTTTAGATAGCAACAAAGAGCCAGATTTTCCTATTTGATATTTTCCTTCTGGGACCTCGGGCTTTCAAAAATGGGTTACAAATGGTGCTAGAAGATAGAAGCATCTTGAAGGTAAAGGTAGAGGGTGTGGGGCCAAGGGTTGCCTGTGTGTGTAATGATCCAGCTGCACCAAGATAGCTGCAGCTGGACCTAGGCTTCTCTGACAGATTTTTTGCCTCAGGTCATGCATGACTGTCGCTGGATCTCAGACTGTCTCTCTCACCAGTATGGAGTCCATCTCTCCAATGTCTTTGATACGCAGGTACTGTGCAGATATTGCAATTAGGAACACAAGTTTCAACAAGCAACTTCAGCCTTGTCCAGGACATCATTTCAATTCAATTTCAATTTCATCATTATCAGTGCTAGAATGTGACAGTTATTGAACATTCTGTTTGTAGTGTTTGTATTCTAACTGAAAGAAATATATTAGGGAAGGCTCACAGTGTTAATTAGAAATTGTCCTGTTTAGGCTAGAAAACATTAAATGTGGTTATTCATAGAAGGAGGTATTTTATCTTAATCGAGGTGAAAAATGACTGGATGTGTTCAAGTCCTCATGTTACAAGATTATTAATATCTAATATTACCAAGAAGTATTTTTAAAAATATGATAATACATCTTGGTCAAACTTGGTACAACCTGGTGTTATGACTTGCACATGAGCCAGGTAGACTTGTGCTTTCTGTCCCTTGTGACCCTTTCTGTCCCCTTCGCAAGTGTACAAACAGGTGAGTATCCATCATCATTCATGCAGTAGTGGTAGTGAAAAACAACAGGTAACCATGAATTTTTTTGCTTCTGGTGCTGGCCCTGATAGCTGTCTTACTGAAGAAGACAGCCGATTAGTAGGAGCATTAGAGGCTTTCCAGGGAGAAAAAAATAACATGATGGCTATGACCTTTCAGAGTAGGCATGGGTATGTTATGCTTAGTCGCACGTGACTTGTTCTGCCTGTACTCTGACTTGGCAATAGCATAGAGATGACTGTAGTCATAGCATGACTGACTGTTCAAAGTTTAGTCTGGGTTATGTCACAAGCTTTATACAGAAAAGGTTTCTCTTTGTCCTTCCCCCATCTTAGATTGGCCTTCTGCCCATAAAAATTACTGTATTGTTATTCCGACACAGGTTATTATCACTGTTAAGCCTCTACTGTTTGCAGGAAAGAAAATTCCTCGCAGTTCTGGTAACTGTGTTGACTAATTTGAGGGAAGAGCACCAGAATGTGTAACTGATACAGTGTGGATAGTTTTCATAGTTACTTCTACTAGGGCCTGAGCTGTACACAATTGCAGTGGTTGCTCTGTTTTAGTATGAACTAGCATGTACCCTTTTAATTCTCTTGATTAATTCTCTAGAGTTAGATTCAATTACTTGGATTCCTGATTAACCTTAATATTCCTGAATAATTGGCCTGGATTAGTAGTAATCCTACTGTTAATATACCTTAACTACTGGAACAGCTGAGTTTGGGGTGCAGAACAGTATAACTGATACTGAGGAATCAACCTGTCTCCTGCTCTGTGCAACTGTAGGGTCAATAACTGGGGAACACCAAAGAGCAAACTCTCATAGCTCGTCTTTGTGAAGCACTACTTTTGCAGTCTGCTAGCACTTCTTAGAGATGTGCTGTTGGCTCTGTATTTGTTTGCTGCCATAAAAAATAATAGGTATTTTTTCTAGAGATATGTGCTGAAAGAATAAAAGAAACTTAATTGAAACTTAGCTTGAGGCTGTACATAAAAAGATCAATGCAAGGTTTATTAAAAATGCACAAAAAATGCTTAATTTACCCTTATATATATATAAGCAATATATTTTACTTTTTATTTCTTTCCCCACTATCAAATATCCACATTCTGTGTTGTGGCTTAATGGACATGCCTATGACATACCAGTCCCTTCCCTCACAGGTTGCTGACGTCCTGCAGTTTTCAATGGCAACGGGTGGCTTTCTTCCGCACTGCATCTGCACCTTACCCGAGTGTTTGATGCAGCACGTAGCAGTATCTTCCAGATCAGCTGCCCTCATGAAGGGCAGGGAGCAAATGGCTTGGGTGAGTGATTCAATGAGACAGCTTGTGAAGATTCAGCTGACTAGTGCTTTGACCCCTTCAGATGTATTTTTAGACACGTAGGTATGTAAGAACTTGGTGGTCAAATTGTTGTAGTCAAAGACATTTTGTTATGCTAACGTGGGAGACAGAAAGAAGCTTTAGCTGGCGTTAGTTCTTAAGCTTGTATTTCCTAATAGTTCATTGGAAATTGAGTTAAGAACCACAAAGCTGTTAGAACAGAGGACACGTCCAACTAGGGTAAAAAGCATTCTGGATATCTCCAGTATATTTGACTGATTCTGAAACCCAGTGATAACAAAATGAGTTGGCTAAAAGAACCTTGAGTCAAGTAGGAAAAACGGGAGAATTCTGTGGGTTTTTTTGTGGTGTATTTTTGTTTTGTTTGGCATGTTACTACTCTATTGTCCATGGTTTTGTTACTCTTATATGGATAGAAACAAGGGAAAACTTAATGGACCAAAGGCTCCCAAGATCTGGGGAATGTAAAATGGATGCTGCTTCACTTTCTGTAGGTTTCTGAATCCTAGTAGTGTTCCAAGCTTTCACTTCAGAGGATCCTGTATAACAAATTTAAGACAAGTAACACTCTTGCCTTCCATAGTTAACTTTCTCAAACTACTGGCTTGCAGGCTTTTAAAAAAAAAAAAAAGTTCTCTATGTAGAAAGTATGCCAGTAGAGGTCACTTCATATTGATAGTTTTGCCCACAGTATCGTGGTCATGCTGCTTAACTGGGACTTAGATGTTTTGGTGGCTGTAGTTGTGTGGGCTGAGGATATTACTGTCTGTAGCTGCTCCCTCTGCTTCTTTAGGGAATTTTGCCTTTCTGTGTCTTTCAGTTCAACATTTCTAAGGAATCCAACTAAGAGATCCAGACAAAATGAATGTAAGAATCTGCCATTAAATACTGGAAAAATAAACAACAAAAATAGAAGCACTCCATCCTCCCAGCTTTCCTTTCCTAACAATCACAGACTTGTACATAGGTGGCCTTAGAAGCTGTAAACTTCAGTAGCACTGAAAATAGACCAGCATCTGTAAATACTGTGGGAAGAGTGGGAGAATATGGTGAAAAGTTTGTTGATGGTTTTTAATCAGAATGTTTACTTAATTGTTTTAATTTGCATTGGGATACACAGGACAATCCTGATATTTGGTTCCTGAGACCCTGTCCACCTTCTCTGCTTAAAACACTTGCTCTGAAGGCCATGTACCTTCTGCAGCTCCGCTCATCCCTGATGGATAAGTTGATGTCTGACCTAACAGCCCTGGTGGATGATTACATCAATGCTTTTCGGAACAAGTCAGGGGATTGTCTGGGAAGCACGAAGGTAGGCCTGTCTGCTTGTTTCTCAGTGCAGTGATATGGTCTCATACTCTGGATGAAGTCTGGAGAAAACCTCCCTATAGGAGTTTCCTCCTTTGTAACTGTCCCTCCTGTTTCATGCCACATACTCCTGATGCTGAGCATGGCAGCAGAGGTGATTGTGTCTGTGTCTGCATAACTGCAGTCCAGCTTTATTTGCACAATCCCAGCCCAGGCTGATACTGTGGATGTGGAGCTGCAGCTTTGGAGGCACACAATGTACCTTCTGTTGGCTCTGTTTTGAGACTAAGAACCTCTGAGATCAGCAGGGGTTGTGTGAGAGGCTATAGAGAGGGGCAGGCAACTGTAAGGTGTTAATAGCTGAAACTGATGGAATTTGCTTTTGACCTCCTAGGACCCAAAATACTTTTTAAAAATCTTGAGATTTTTAGTGATGTTTTACATATGTTGACTATTTCTGAGAAATACATTGTCTTTTGCTTTGGTAAAAGCACCTCTAGTGTTATCAGATCTTCCTAACTTCTTCTCTCATGAGTTATCTTAAAAACAAAAAACAAACAAAAATCTCTTAAATAGAACGAATAGTCTTATCTCACAAATGCAAATCCAGTTGTCTTGGAGTAGCTGTTGTGTGGTGAATGCTGCTGTCCATTTTTAAAAGGGATGGTATTTTTGGTAAAGGAACTTGATTTCCTGCCCTGATGGAAATAACAGTTCCATGCCGATCAGGACAGGCAGGGGCTGGTCGTCTTCTGTCTCCTATTCAGTGAAGAAATTTAGCAAGCGATTGTAACAACTTTTAAGTATTGATGGCATTAAAATCGAGTAGAAGCTGAGTGATCAGATATGTTCATTCACTGGGATGAGACTGAACGGATGTTGCTTGAATCATGTCACTGCTTCATGTTTACGCAATTGCAAATACATTAAAGTGTTTTAGACTTGTTCACTTTGTGTATCTTCAAGAAAAACTATTTCTCTGCCTCAGTTTGAAGTATTCAAACATAGACTGAAACCTCTGGGAATTACTCAGTAGTAGTAAATCATAGCATTGAGGATTTAAGAGGAGATTAACTCAGATAACCACAAGAGGTCATTGCTGCTTCACAGACGGCAGGGATTGTATCTGAGAAACTTGTCAGTTAAAAGGAGAGCTGCCAAGAAAGGAGATTGGCAATTCAGATGTCAGGCTCATTTCTGCCTCCCCACCCCCTCAATTATGAATAACAATATGAAATGTAAGGAAAGGCAGGAGGACACAAGGGGAAATGAGAGTGTTAAAGCAGAATACAAGTAAGTCTGCTTTGCATTAAACCATTTGTTTGTAAAAGACTTTTTTAAAGTGATCTCAGGTTAATAGTTGCTGAAGCCAATCCGTATGCAAATCCACTTACTCTGTAAGATTAGCCAGGGAATTAATGTGACCCTGAATGTTTTTCCAAAGTGACTGACCTCCGCCACTCCAGGTAAGGAGAAGCCTCTTTGGGGCTTCTGTTTTCTTTTTGGATTGTGCTCCCTGATCAGAACAGCAGGCTTCAGCCCTTTGCCAAGGTGAAGCTCAGTTCCGTGGAGGTGTTTTGGGCTGTGCTGCTTGAGCTCTTGATACCCCATTGGAAGAGTGAGCAGAATGAGGCTTCCCAGGCCTGCCCTGGCTCTGACTGCTGTGGCCCCTGCTCATTTTACTGAGTGACATCACGTTGCACAGCAATGCACTCTCCTCCTTTTCCCTTTCTTCCAACTTTAGAGGAAAAATATGGAAGCTTATGGCACTCCTACAGAAACCAATCTTGCAAGACAGGTACACAGATAGTTTTCCTCCTGTGTTTCCCATTAAAATGAAGCACAGAAGCTAGGTGAAACACACATCCATACACCTTCTCACCTTTGAGTATGACATGTTGAACCTCGGGCTGGGCCAGGGCCTGCAAGATTGATCTTCCCTTAGACTAGCACATGAGCATCCTCCTATACTTTGGATGGGACAATGACCCTGCAAAGTTCATCATGTCAATGGTTATTGTATGTAGCAATCCTATGAGGATATACTTGGTGAAAATGATGCTTTGGCTGGCTTGCTGTGGTGGAACAGTGTCATCTTTCCTTGCGTAGTGCTGAGTAATGACAGCTAATGACCAATTATGTGGAACAATTTACCTAGTCTTGTGGAGTTACCTACTTCCTTCTGTCTAATCATGGGTTTCTGCCTCCAGGAACAGACCTGCCCAGTCCTACTGTTACTCCTATTTTCAGAAATAGGAGCAAGGAAAAGTGAATGTGCGTAATTGTGGAAGAAGAGCCAAGTGTGTTCACTTGTCCTCATGCACTTCATGGGCACCTGCATCCAATAAGAGCTGCAGAAAGGCAGGTGTGAAGGAGGCTGATGAATGTAACTGTCACCACCCTCCCTTCCAAGGGTCTGTGTGCCCGGGCTCTGCAGTTTGTCCTGCAATGCAAGCAGCACTTCGTGGCTCAATGCAGAGCCTCTGCTGGGGTTCAAAGTATTGCAGCAGCCTTGGGTTGTACTCTGGAGCCCCTGATTTCAGACTTCTACCTAGTTTCATGTATCTGTGTATAGTTCTTGCTTCCTTCTTGAGGAAGGGAAAAAAAGCATGAGTGTTGATGGAGCAGAGGGGGGTTTTTAGCTTATTTTAATAAAGCTTGCGCTTTTTCCTTTAAGACAAGTTTTCATAAATAATTCAATGGATGTAAAATTCTGAGTTATCAGAGACTGTGGTAAACTGGTGGAAATGGAGAAGGATTAACAGTTTTCACAGCCATAAAGTCAGAGCAGCAGTCCAGTATTTTGTGCAAGTGGTATGTTAGAGCATTTTTGAGCTATATACACCAAACTTCCAATTTTTGTAGATTATGTATGACACCCATCTTTGGTAGCAATACCTGCAAGTACCTAACCAGGCCCTTGAAAACACAGCTGCATCTTCGTGTGTACAACTTGGATTCAAAGTGAAAGTGGCTTGGGAACTTTTCAGTGCAAAGGAGCAAATCTCCTCTTAGAAGTGCAGTATTTTCTGGTTAAAATGATTACAAGTAGATCTGTGGTACTGCAGGAGAGCTGCCCATAGACATTGCCCCGACCTACCAATGTGTTTCAGGCAAGGCTGCAGCAGACAAGCTGCAGTGCAGTTTAGGATACCAGTTTCATGCTCATAGCATGTGATGGCATAAATTCCATTTTATGGCTAAGTGTTTGCATGCCTGAGACAGGTTATTCAGATTGGCAAGTGAATTGGTGCAGCACATAATGTCTGTTGATCAATATGAAGAAACATAAATGCAAATAAACTTTAAATAGTTTGGGGCACTGCTTACCTCTCACTATAGGATATGCTACGGCAATTAGGAAGCTAAATTGAAATTCTCCTGGTTAAACAGGACTGAAGACAAGATATGTTCAAGTAAGTTCTTCCCTGTGTGTGGTTTTCCCCCTCCCTCCTCTGGCAATCCTCTGATAAGCTCTTCAAGAAGTTTCAGGGGAAGATATAGGAAGCTGCAAGCTGGTAAGTCAGATGTGTAAATGGATATAGTGGTAGAAGCACAAAGAACAGAATTAGTGAAAAATGCAGACATGATGCCTTGAGGAAGTTATCATGGCTTTCATAACGTTTTTTTTTTTTCATGGTGAACACAGGAGAAAAATATGGGAGAGTTGTTGTTTTCCTGTGACCCTTTTATATTCCAGTCATCAGTTCACCCTTCAGGTTGGCTGACATTTTCTATAGCTTGAAAAAAAAAATGTGGGTTTGTTTGTTTTTAATGATACTTAATACATTCTTCCCCTATTTGTACTCCTGCAAGTCTCCTTTTGCCTTTTCTGGTATTCTTTGGTGGTAGGCAATGCTTATTCTGCGTTGTGAGAATATTGCCTAGAACTTGTGTCCATTCTGCCTGTTTAGAGTTTAACATTTGCCTGACTGATTCCTCCTATTTTTATTTATTTACAAGCTATTCCCCTTACTACAGCCAAATGCAACTGTTCCTAGAGTTATTATTCCTAGAAAGGCAATGAGCAACATGGTCCTTTTTACAAAGCAAATTCTCGAATATAAGGTTTTGAACAGTCTTCCACACTGCTCAGGTGCATTTCACCTTTCATGGAGCAGCTGTGCCAGTGATTTAGCCAACTGACTGACTTCTCCCACATGAGGGATTTTTTTACCCATGGCATAAGAAAAAAAATATGTTTTAAGAGAAAAATCAGAAGAGCTTTGTCTTTGCAGTTGCTCCTACAAGGAAATATGAACTTTTCATTACTCTTGTAGGGCTGGCAACAAATTCATAGTGCAGAAGATCTCCTGGGAGAAATCTAAGCCCTATGTACAAAGTATTCCTTAAATTATAAAGATCTTAACTGTAAAGTAGCAAACAACAAATGTAAATTTATCTTTCACTTTGGATTGCCTTTAAGATTGTGTGTGTGTGTGAATCTCAAGAGTGTGTAAATAAGCAGGTAGTAGCTGTATTTCACAGATCAGGTGGAGAATCAATGACAGGTCTTTATTTTGTCCCATGGGTTAATTGCAGAGGGAACTTTCATCTGTTACCAATAATATGTGTAAGTGTTGTTTTGATTTCTCTTCCTTCTCCTTATTAGCCCACTTGCATGGAGCTCCCAGAGGAGCTGCTTCAGCTGACAGACTTGCAGAAGCTGCGGAGGAAGAAAGCAATGGAGGACTACAAGATAAACGAGAACGGTCTTTTGATCAGACCAGCCATGAAATTAAAAGAGAAAAAAGATATGCAGAAGGATGGAAGCCACAGAGAAGTCGGGGATTACCTTCTCACAAATAGAGAGCCATGTCAAACTACATCCTACTATGATCCAGATCAATTTTGTCAAGGAAAACATGAAAATCAAAATCATGATGATTAGATTATAGGAGAACCCTGACTCAACCTCAGAATGGCTGTAAAAAGTCTTTCTGATGCAGGTGACATGGTGAGTGCAGAATGTGTATCTTAGCGCATCCAAATGAATGAAAGGGTCTATAGCCTGTGCAGAAGCTTTAGACCAAAGCTCCTGCTTTTACCGGACAGGTAAACCTATTGTTGGAGAGGAATAATTATGGTCTCTCTAAGCCAATTCTTGCTGTGTATGGCTTTTCTTTTCAAGATTTATTTCAGGTTTAGAGTTTACCCTTTCTTCCTCTCTTGCCATGTTGGCAAGGCTTGAGAGCACTGCCTCGTAGCAGTAGCAGTCACTGAAGGTGTCTTAGAGTTGGGCTTCCCAATTCCACTAAAAAATGGGTGAAGATGCTTCACTATTTAGCTCAGTTTCTCCTTCCATCTTCTGCTATCAGTTCATCCAAGCAAATTAAAGCTATTTTTGGTATTAAAGTGGGGACTTTAATTTTTCTTGCTGTTATTGTCAGATCAGCATCTTAAATATATTGGTCCTTTTGTTGTCCCCTGTTGCAGGTGTGTGAAGCTCTTGCCCAATCCAAATATGTTGGCAGAGTTTGCAGGAGGCCTCTTTCTTGAAATTAAAAGTGAAACTTACTTGGGGATTTACTTGGGAAAAAATAAAAATGTCTGGTCAACCCATGGGGACTTGGTTCATACACAGATACCTCTTTGCATAGCTGTTCATGGGTCTTGTGAAGTGAGACCAGAAAGATGGCATCCTATGGGAAAGATACGCTTAAAAAAACAAGTGTCATGCTAATGTTCCTGCCTCTGCCCTGCTGGGACTACCTTAGGCCATAATGAACAAAGTTTTCTGCTCAGAGTGGCACCCCCATGATTGCTTCCACGGCTGCTGTATCAACCTAATGTAGATAAAGCTGTAACTGATGTGGTATGGACATATGTCTGCCTGGTATCCCTTTCAGCTCATAGCACTATCCTGCTACAATGGCACATTGAGGCAGACCGTGCCTGAGCCTTAGAAGGGCACTGAAGAGTTTTGGTCTTTGAAATTCTCAATCTATATACATGTATTTAAATACATTTTAAAAAAATGATCTGCGGGAGTTAAGCTCTTTCGAAAGAGTGGAGAGCACTTAGTGTAAGGAAGGCTGTTGAGGTTGTGCTTAGTTGTGATTAAGTGTCTGGGAGCACCGATGAGGCAGAGAGCAGGTAATGGTCAGCTTGCCCGTCAGGGATTGCAGAACGAGCAGTCAGGCACCAGGCTGCAAGGGGAGGAGGAAGTCTGTGTCTCACTGTGGGTCGGTAGCATTTTATTTGACTACATATTAAGTGTGCTCCTGAGATGTCTGTGTATGTCTCTAGTATTGCTAGGGCAAGTGTATTTTTTTCTTCTTTTTCCTGAAGTCCCAGGCCAGCGCTATTTAATCCTTTCTTTGAAACTATGCATAAAACTTGCTCACTTCTGGGAGTGAAAATAAAAATTCCCAAGGTTGTTCTTTGCTTATGCACCATATATATTTATATATATATACTTCTTTTTTTCAAAACTCCTGCTGTGTTTTGTAGTTAAACTGCAGAGTTCCTTTGTCTGTGTTGACTTTATAAGAAATAAAGCAGGGTTTGAGGCGAGCTCACCTGGGTGAGCGTTCTCGCTGCGGTGCGGTCCAGGGCGCTCCTCGGAGGGGCCGGGGCCCTGGCCCGTCGTGCCCGAGGGGGGCAGCCCCAGGCCGGGGGGGGGGGGGCTCCGGGGCCGCTCCGCCATGGCGCCCGGGGCGCCCGGCCGCGGCGGGGGAGGGAGGCGGGGGTCCCCAGCCGCCCCCCGCCGCCCTTCCGGCGGGCCAAGGGCGACCGCGCGTCACTTCCCCCACGCACGCGCCCGCCCTGCCACCTACCCCCTCCCCACGAACCCTCGCGAGAGTTGCCGCCTCCCTCGCGCGAGACTTGCTGTCTCACCCGGCCGCTTCGCCCGAGTCCCTTCGGCAATTTCCGTCACGGCCAGGCTCTACCAATCGGCCGCGGGAGCGCATCGATGGGCGCGGGCGCCGCGCGGGCTGCGGGCGGCCATGGCCCCCGCGGCGCGAGCTGCGGGGCCGGGCGGCGGCGGCGGCGGCGCGAGCTGCGCGGCGGCGGCCAGGTGCGGTACCGGGGTGGCGGGAGGCTGCGCGGGACTCGATTGTTCAGGCCTGGCCATGGCGCCTCTCCTCCCCCCCGCCATGGCTCCCCGTGTCCCTGCTCCTCTCCTCTCAGTGAGCGAAAGTGGCCGCCGCCGCCGTCCCAGCGCCCGCAGCCGCCGCCTCCTCCTCAGCAGCAGCGCGGGCGCCATCTTGGCCAGGCAGGAGCCGGGAGGGCCCCGCCGCAGGACACGGGCAGCGCCAGCGCCGCCAGCGGCCCCCGGCCCGGCGCCCGGAACGTCAGCGCCAGCACCGAGGCCGGGAGCAGCGCGGCCGGCGCCAGGAGCAGCCACTGGAGCCACGCGGCCGGGATGGCCCACAGCACCTGCGGGGAGGCGGGCCGCGCTCCGGAACGCGCTCCGGGCCGCGCTCCGGGATTCGCTCCGGGATTCGCTCACCGCGGCGGGCACGCAGGCGGCCAGCGAGTAGCCGTAGGCGCTCACGGTCTCCAGGAGGCTGTAGGGAGCCGGCCGCGATCCCGGCTGCCACCGCAGGAAGCCCCAGAGCGCCAGCGGCGCCAGCCCCGCGTAGCCGAAGGCCAGCGCGGCCGCCACCGTCACTGCGGGCGAGGGGGGGTCACGGCACAGCCCGGCCGTGTCCCGGCTTCCCGCGGAGCCGCCGGCACCTTTGTGGATCTGGGAGCCGGAGGGGGATGTAGGAGCCGTCCCCAGCACGTGGGACAAGTGGCTGCCGCCGGCCAGGGCCAGCGCCAGCGTGACGCAGATCCAGAAGGGGCCTGGGGGGCGGGCGTGTGCTGAGCGCCCTTCCCGGCGGCATTCCCGGAGCCGYGGCATTCCCGGCGGCATTCCCGGTGCCCCCTCCGTCTCTCACCGTAGAGGTCAGGGTTGTTCCGCAGCCGGTGCCGCACAAAGTTCTTCCCCGGCAGCACCGAGCCCCGGATGCGCTCGAGCACCTGCCGGCRGGAGCGTCAGCGGGAGCCGCTTCCCGCCGGATCCGCGTCCGTCAGGGATCCGGTGTCYGTGGGGGATGCGGACCCGTTACCTGCGCGGTGTCCACGTCGAAGAAGCTCCGGTAGAAGTCGAAGCTCCAGAAATTCCGCGGCTGCTTCTGCCCGGCCAGGAGCTGCGGGGAGGGAAAGGCCGGGAGGCCTGGGATGGATCTGGGGGGATCCCGGCGCCGCTCCGGGGATCCCGGTGCCACTCGAGTGGATCCCGGCACCGCTCCGGGGGATCCTGGCGCCGCTCCGGGGGATCCCAACGCCACTCGAGTGGATCCCGGCACCGCTCCGGGGGATCCTGGCGCCGCTCGGAGGATCCCGGCACCATTCCGGGGGATCCCGGCGCCGCTCCGGGGGATCCCGGCGCCATTCCGGGGGATCCCGGCGCCGCTCCGGGGGATCCCAACGCCATTCGAGTGGATCCCGGCACCGCTCTGGGGGATCCCGGCGCCGCTCCGGGGGATCCCGGCACCATTCCGGGAGATCCCGGCGCCGCTCCGGGGGATCCCAACGCCACTCGAGTGGATCCCGGTGCCGCTCCGGGGGATCCCGGCACCATTCCGGGGGATCCCGGCGCCGCTCCCTCACCTCGGCCGTGTCTTCGGCCTCGCCGTCCTCACCGAGCCCCACATCCAGAGCCGCCTCCTGGCTCTGCCGCCCGCCCGGACCCGGCAGCGGCTCCAACGGATCTGCAGCGGGATTGGGAATGACAGGGGGCGGGGGGGGGTGGCGCCGGCCCAGGACATCCCGGTACCGGGAGGATCCGGGTGCTGCCGGGTCCAGGCGCATCCCGGAACCAGCGGGTCCCGACGTGGAGACTCACCCGGGGAGCGGAGCTGCGCGGACGCGGCCATGCCGGGGCCTCCCGCTGCGGGACGGAAACGAGTCGGGGGGAGGAACCGGTACCGGGATCCCGGGAATGGACCTGGACCCCCGGATNGCGCGGCCTCGAGCGCGGCCCCGGCGGCGCCCGGCCGCCTCCCCGCGCGGAAACGCGCCTGTAACGCCGCGGCATTATTATTATTATTATTATTTTTAATGTCGTTGCTGCTGCTCTGTGGTAAATCAGCGTCTCGGCCGCGTTGCTGCGCGCGTTAGCAATCGACCTTTTCACTTTCTGTCGCCGCGCTGGGTAGCGAGCGATTTCTCCAGGTTGTTTTCGCCCTCGCGCCCACGCGGTTGTGCAAGCCACGTCCTTTCCTCCCGCAGTGGAACATCCTGCGCGCGCTCCTAGGCTTGTTCCCCTCGTTGCGCGCACAGATAGTCGGGTTTCTGGGTTCACACAGCGCACCTGGTATGCCCGTGCATCTCCAGAACTCACCTTGGGCCCCTTCGGCCGCGACTCGTGGCCATGCGTTTCATGTGCGTGTGCACGGGTGTGCTGTCACTGCCCGGGCTCGGGGAAGTACGGAGCAGAGAGCGAGAAGCTTGAGAAATAGGGGGATAACTTGAATCCTTCCCTAGCTCCTAAGAACGATTCCCTGAATTCCGGACTTCTAGTCCATCTCGTGTGTGTGTGTCTTAAGGCTGCTGAAAATACCGCCTTGCATTTCCCGGCCGTTTAAACGAGCACGCCTGGTCCCTTCTGGGCATAAGTGCAATAAATAAGCCATAAATCCCGGAGCGCTGCCCGCCAGGCTGCATCCTGCGTGTCCTGGATGGCGGGAGCGGCGCGGGGCCTCCCACGCAAACATGCACCCGCTTCCCTTCCTGTGCGCGGGGGAAGGAAGGAAAGGCCCCGGGGGAAGGAAAGGCCCGTCGGAAAGCAGCTCCCGGTGCTGGGTGCGTGCACCGAGAGGAGGAGAAGGAGGAGGAGGAGGAAGAGGAGGAGGAGGAGCGAGGGCCCTGGCCAGCCGTGGCTCGGGGCAACCGCTGCGGGTGACTCCTGCCTTGGGGACGCGGCTCCGCGTTCCCGCGCGTGGGCTGCTCCTTTCTCCCCCTTTCCGTAAGGGTTTAAACGCGGCAGCTCCGCAGCCTCTGTGCGTGGTGGCTTCATACCCACCTTTTAAGGTATTCCCTGACTCACTTGCCTACCTGCTGCTAATAAAATCTATGCAGGGCTCTGTAGCTTTTATATTTATATACATAAAATAAACTGAGCCCCATGTGTGACTGCTGCTTCTAGAGAACCCAAAGCTGGTGTCTGCTGGCTCTGCATCTCTGTGTTTAAAAGCTATTAAAAGGTAGAAGCGAGATCAATGAAATGCTGTCTCATTCCTTGGAAAACAGTATGAAACACTACCACAAAAGTAAGGTAGTGAAGCGAAGAATTGCTTGTAGACTAGTATCTGTTTTTAACTGGATTTCATCAGAATTTCAGTTGTGATATAGTTTTCATGGTATGCAATTAAAATTCCCTTTTTTTTGACTTCGAATTGGAAAGATGGAAGCTTGTTCCTTGGTTTTGTATACACCATAAATGTTTTATTTATCAACTTGAATTTAGTGAAAACCTAGGACTTTAAGTTCATCTGAAATATCTTCCTTTTTTAACTTTATTACTTTTTTAATAACAGTCTCTTATCTATCAAAGTTTTGTTTAAAAGACTTACTGCCATAAAAATAATAATAAAAAAGATGATATGGCCATTGCCCTCGTATTTAGGACCCAGCATGTAGCGCACTGTAGAAAAGAGTGGTCAACTTAACTCCTTGTTTATCAATACAAGCTACAAGGCAGGTGAGAGGGGGAACATGAGCGTATGATTCTCCAAGTGAAATGCCAATTAAAGCATTTTAGTGCCATCACAGTTGGTTGTTAGAGATTTTTGCCCATAAAAAAGTGATCCAAAAAAAAAAAAGCCCATCAACTGATGCTACTGGATGCTACTGTTCTGCGTAAGTTTTCTATATAAATCTTTACTGTGTGGATGTGTATGTTTCTATGCCCAGGTTGTCTTGGGCATGTTGCTGCTACTGAGGCTACTTCCTGCACTGTTGGGTTGTTCTGATGAGAGTTGTGTGGCTCAGTTTCGAATTTCTTCAAGAAAGAAAAGTATCTTGGGTGTTCTTATTAGTTTGGAAAATGTCCTTTGATAAGCTGGTATCAAAATATAGAACATGAAAAGGATGGTGGAAAAAAGAAAAAAAGAAGAAAGCCTGCTACAATTGTGAGGGAACTTAAAATCGTGTAGCAGTTTGGGTTCTCACTTTTGTGGCTTCAGTTCTGACTTCTGCTGTATGTGTAAGGCATCCAGTGATGGAAATAGGCATATGAGAGATGCATATATTCCAGGTGTACACTGGATTTCAACTTTTTGCCCAATCGGGGCAATTCAATCAGGGCTCTTACAAAAATGAAAATGAGGAGAGCTGAGAAATTGTGCTTTTTTTTTTTTTTCTTTTTTTCTCCCTGAAATGCTTGGGTGACAAGTACCTGTGCTGTCCTGCTAACTGATGGTGCTGGGTTTGTGAGTGCGTGTGCTGCCAGCACATGGTGAGTGAAACCATTTGGACTAGTTTGCCTGTTGGTGTGTCCACAAACAGGTAGTGCGGATTAGCTGGTAAACTGGCCCAGGCACCTCACTGGTAGCTCGCCTTTTCCCAGTGTGCCCTGGATTAGGAGTGTTGTTATTTATTGTAATGGCTGTTGTCATCTTTAGGTGCAGAGAGGAGAAAAAAGAGGCCTTGCCTGAGGTGTAGGAAAGCCCTTGAGCAAAGGGACGCGCAGTGGCTGAGGAGGAGAGATTCTTGGGGGAGAAGTCCCGCTGGAGGCTGCCGTGCAGAGCTGGCGGCTGCGCTGGAGCTCCGAGGGGCCCGGCTGCTGCTCGCGGGGCTGCTCTTGTGGGGCCAAAGCTGGTGGCCAGAGCTCGGTGCGCTTCCCTTCAGCAGTTGGTGCTCCTTAAGCCAGGAGGGTCAGCTCTGAAAGCTCAGCCGCCTCCCCAAAGCAGCGTGTTTACTGTTTGGTTGCTGCGGGGTCAGGTCAGTAGGCAAAAAACTTGGAAACCTTGTTGTAAAACATAGCTCTGCCTTCTGAAGGTGTCAGTCCATGGAGGAGCCTTCTCCAAAGCGGGGTGTTTGTTTATGCGTTGTAATGGACTGACTTGAAAAATACCCGAACAAACAAAAAGCCTCACACCTTCTTTAGGGTTTAGCTAAGCAAGGTGATTTAGAACAGAATGGGGAAGACTTCTTTAAAAATGAGCTTAGAGCTGTGAAGAATAGATCATTGTAAAGGTCTGAAAGTCATTTACATGAAGCCAGTAGCTGAGTTCACAAACACACAAACATACACATACACACACATACACACACACACACACACACACATCTCCCCCAGCAGTGTTTTACCTGTTCCTTTAATAATTTGAAGGGCCTCACAATACGATTAGTATCTGTGTGAGCTGATGCTTAAGCACCAATGTTAAGGAACTGGAGGTGCTGGGCTGCCACTTAGTACTCCAGCTACTTACATCCCAGTGCTAATTCCTAACCTGTTGCTACTCTGGGGAAGAGGAGGCAAGCAACTCTACCCAATTGGCTACTGAAACTTAGTGTGATATAGAAGCACGTTACTAAGGACAGCTGAACCATTGCTCAGTAGCATCCAGTTGTTCTACCACATGTAGCATGATTATCTAAACATTACTTCCAATAATTAAAAACCTTTTGAAAAAACAGTATTTCTGCAGTCCTCCTTAAATTGAGTAGTCAGTGCAGTGCCTTTGCATCCAAGACGGCAAAGAAAAGTGGAACAAATGTCATTTAAATCTGCTGAGACGACGTCTTTGATTTCCTGGACCCTTTTACCTACTGCAGTGGACCAGGCTCTTGTGTGCATCTCGTTTGGGTAATTTTAGCCATTGGAAATCCCTGTTTCTTAAAAGCTGTAATGGGAGCTAAAGGACAACGAGATAGCTGTCGGTGAGCTTCCTTTGCTCCTGCTTTGATAAGCAGAGGAGCACTGTGCAACTGGTGGTAATAAGTAATGAAAAGGCTGAATCCAGGGCTGGACTATTCTCTGTGCCTGTATAACACTTTTACTAACTTTGTTTTGAGCATTGTTGTTACATTTAAGGCTATTGTTAAGCTCCAGGAGCCCCTTGCGAAAATCCAAGTGGAAAACAGGCAGAAGTTTCCACTTTTTCTTTGGGTAGAGTATAAATTACTTCTACTGTGCAAGCACAGGGAGGACTTTATGAGGTTTCCTGATCTGAGAAATCATACTTAAGGACATAATTATTTGCCAAAAGTGTGTACGAGTTGGGTATTTAGCACATCTCCTAATAGACAAAAAAAGAGGAATTTGATGCATCAGAATAGTGCGTGCAAACTCACTTTTTGCTGTTCCCGCAGCCGTTGCCGGCTCTTGTAGACGCGCGGGAACTCGGTGCCGTAGGAATGAGCCGCTCCAGAGGAAATGCCTTAATCTCCTGGCTAGCAAACGCAAGTGGTGGTGTCATCTTCTCGTGGGTCCGTGTGGCCTAGCGAGCGCCGCTGGCTGCTCCCTGCGGAGCCTCCCGCGCGGAGCAGCCCTTGGCAGCCCCATCGGAGCAGCTCGGAAGGCCTCCCATTAATCAGTTCAGAGCCTGAATCCCACTGTGCGTGTTCTGCCTCCAGCCTCCTTGCTGTCTCCTAATTTAAAAGTCGATGTTAAATTTATGTCCTTTTTTTTTTTCCCTTTTATTTTTATTTTATTTTCCTCTTAGGCTTGTGCATATGGTGGAGTGCAAAAGAGCCTGGCAAACCGCTAGCTCCCGAGCAGCAGGAAGGGCCGAGGAGGCGGCGGCGCCGCGTGCCCCTCGGGCAGGTCTCTCCCGCGGCGCCGCGAGGCCGAGCACCCTTCCCCGCCGCCGCCTTTCCGGAGGGCGCCCCGCTGCAAAGGGCGCGCAGCTGAGAGGCGCCTCACGTCTCCCTGCAAACCCGTAAAGCGTCGTCCTCGCACGTGACGCTGTGGCTGCGAGACCGGAGCAATCCGGTAGTTATGTAACCAGCGCTAGCTCTTGTTCAGGGATGCGCTTGGAAATGCAGCCATGAAAGGGGTCACCGTATTGTGTTTCTGGTTTGATAGGAGCAGTTGTACCAGGCCTCTTTATTTTTAGTGACGACCTCAGAGAGCCACTTCCTTAATGTCCTTTGCTATTTCTGCCCCCCCTTGTGATTTCCTCTGTGAGAGGGGCACTAGGTTGACACTTCCTCTCTTTTTCTAACCTCTTTACGTGCCTTGTGGTGCAGTGGGTTGGAAGGCAGTCTTTGGGTTTCGTTTTTTTAACAGATGGGTGTTAAGGAATAAAACACCAGATGAAAGCCTCATAAATAAGTAAAAGGCTTGGAAAACACGAGTCTTAATCCCCTTTTCATAGGGAAGGCTTCCAGGTGCTTTGTTCTGGCTGCTAACCTCTGCTGGAAACAAGTATTTCGTAACAGAGAGGTCATTCATTCTATTTTTGTCAGGTGTAAGAAGATCTAGCGTATAGAAGATTCAACCTAGACACCCTCAGTCTAAAATTCATTTCAAATGATGGTTGATGATGTCTAAAACTTACAGGCTGCTGTTTTTTCATCTGTACGTGTGTATGGATAGATGGATGTATATTCTTTTTTTTTTTTTTTCAGTTTAAAAAAGAATGTGGCATTCTGTTCAACCACAACTCGTAGACTCCAGATAGTAGTTAGTTAATCCTGGCTTTTTTGTAATTTCAGGATTTTTGATACTGATTTATAGTTTTCAAGAGTAAGAAACTTGGCAAAAACTAGTGACTGATTGTGTGCATAGACAGCAATCTGAAGACCTTAAAGCTCTTTTTATGTCTTTGCATGTATAAGCTTGAAACAGTTCAATAATTTAATGTATATAAAATGCTTTGGAGTAAATGAAAGTGTGAAGTTGGCTTCACATTTTCTAGTATTTTAGAAATTTGATATAAACCAGAAGAACACTTCAGAAGAATGGGTAATCTAATAAATCTTGCAAAAGCTGATGGCTTTTATTTTTGTCATCCAGCAGAGACAAAAGCCTAAGCTAAAACCCTTCATTCATTAGTAACTATTACCTTACTTAGATCATTGGCAGCACTTTCATTTTTACAGTAACTGTTTTGAATTTGGAAATAAATCTATTTTAACATTATCATTTCCACTATTACTCTAACAATCATCAAGACATCTTTTGTAATCGAAGAAAAATTAGAAGTGTAGTTGACAGAGCAATCAAACGTTTTGGTGACTTTGTGCAAATGTGGTGGGTTGTTTGTTCTTTTTTTGAGAATCAAGTCCCAAGGGCAAATGAAGGTAAAAATCAGGAAGGCATTTGTTTATTATTTAAATTATAGAAAGCTACTGTCATGTGTATTTGTAATTTGTATTGAAAAATAGTATTTGAAAAAATATAATAAATCGCAAATTGTTACTTTCTTTCCATTAATATTGGCAGTTGAATTTTAGATTGAAGATTTTTTTTTTTTTTTGACCAAGTATTTGTAGCTATATCTGAGTACCATGAGAGTAGCACTGCTTTTGAATAAAGGAAGGATCTTAGGCTCTATAGAGGCAAAGGACTCTATAGACTAAGCTGCGGATTGAATTGTAAAAACAGGATATTTTCAGTGTTCTTATTTGGAGTAAATTTATATATATATATATGATTCAACTTAAAAATAATCAATTACATGCATTTGTTTTATATGATACATGGATGCCTTCACTATTAAGAATGTTATTTTTTAATAGTGATAAAAGTTTTGGTTTAATGTTCAAGGGTCTGGATTCATTGTACTTATTTCTACGTCATTGTTTGCTAAAGCAAATTATTTGGATCATCAAACTAGGTCAGTGCCATGCTCATTGCATTCAAAATCTATTGCAAATTCATAAAAGAGAAGACCAAGAAACTAATTTTTGGCTACATTAATATTGTGGTGGAAATCTTGATATAATTTTCTCTTTGTTCCACATACCGTTAACTACAAACCAAAGCTTGTGGACAGGGACATCTTTGGTCATGCGTTCTGTGAAGTATTTAGCACTTGGATATTTAACATGTAGTCAGTGGATGTGTCTGTTCACCTAGTTCTTTCTTTCTAAGGTGATGATGATAGTGATATTTCTTCTTCACAGTTGTGCATTTGGAGGCATCTGTGCATGAGGAGAAGTTTGTTCTATGGCCTCAGAGCTGGGCGCCAGGGAGGATGGCAGCTGCTCAGAGCTGGCAAAGCCCCTTTACCTGCAGTACCTGGAGAAAGCTCTGCGCTTGGATCAGTTCCTACGACAGACCTCTGCCATCTTCAACAGGAGTATATCGAGGTACACAAAGCTCTTCTGCTTTTAGTTGGGAATAATGAGGAAAGACAAGCATATTTTTAGCATTGCTTCAAGGCAGCAGTCTAGTAAGGGTTTAAAAAAGACTTGTTCACTATGAAATCCGTTCCTGTAAAGACTTGGTACCATTCCTTCTGTTACCTCACATTGATATCTCTGAATGTTGCCAGCCTGAATGCAAATTGGCTCCGTCTTCTAAAGCTGTTTTACATAGTTGAGCAGCCAAACGTTTTTTCCTCTGCAGAAAGTAGGGTGAACAAGCATTGAGTTGATCTTTCATGTAAGCAGTGCACAACCATAAGTGAAATGCAAACACCCTTGTAAGACGCAGAATTTATGTAGAAGAAAGAAAGTTCTGCCATTGAGAAATGAGTCATCGGGGTGAAGTTTCTGCCCTGAAACAACTTACCTTCAGTTTCGTTTTAAGTTTTGGAACGGTAGAGTTGCAGAACTGAAAACTGGACGGTAATTATAAAGGGTATATTACAGGCACACAATAAGATAAATATAAAAAAAAAGTACAAACTGTATATATGATATATATGGTAGTGTTGAAACTGGCAATATTGTGCTTTAGTTTGACTCAGCACTGCAGTTTATTGCTCAGTTCAGACTTCTCAAGTTAGGTACCTGGTTACAGGCTGAGGGTGTGGGTTGACAGCGTAGCCAGGCTGGCCTTATTTTTAACTGGCGCTGAAAGGGCTCACCAGGAAATTATTACCAGCAGTATTTCCAAAGTGTATAATTATGCCTGTGACCTTCTAAGTTCTCTAACCTTGGAAAAATGGCCACATGTAAGAAAGTGTCATAGAAATCTTCTCTTTTGAATGTTTCCCTCTCATTCTGACCATATTACGTATCTTACTGCAGTGACGAAAGTGAAGATGGGCTGGATGACAATCCTTTGCTGCCTCAGTCTGGGGATCCCCTGATGCAAGTTAAGGAAGAACCTCCCAACACTTTGCTTGGGGAATCTTCTGGAGCAGGAAATTCTGGGATGCTGAACACCCATTCCCTGAATGGAGTATTGCAGCCAGGTAGACACGAATCCCTGCTTATTGCAGAATAAGGTGGGAAAAGTGTTATTTCTTAAGAAAATTGATTGCATTTTTTTTTCCTCTGAACAGAACCAAAGTCTGAAAAGGGGAACTTATATAACTTTTCCAAACTGAAGAAAAGCAGAAAATGGCTGAAGGTAAGAATAGTAGGAAGAAATGTAGCTGTTACTAATATGTGAGTAGACCCTTTCAGGTGGTGGTAGATGAGTAGTTGTCATTATCCCTTGCGAATCAAGAAAATCCAAATGTTTAAGAAAGGAGACAGCAACTAAAAGAAACATTTAGCTCTGATCAAAGTATTATCACAAATGTAATTTTCATATACACTAAGTTGTTTTGGTGGTCATTTTGATAGCTCTTTTATATTTACCACTGAGAACCTAGCAAGCTAGACATACTTTTTTTAAAAGCTACCTGAAGATGACGTGGTGTCATCCTAACCGATGCAAAATCTCACATTGAAAAAAATGTACGAGCAGCTGTAGAGATGTAATATTTTGTAGGTCGCTGAAAAGAGAGTTCCAAACGCATTCTTTTCTCCTGCCCTATGTTGGACTCTTTACCCCACTTTTTTTATTTTTTTTCCCCCCTCTCCTCTTCCGTAAATACAGCTAGCTACCCTTACTAGTGAAGAATTGCTTTTGTATTTATTAAAAACACTTTCCAAAAAAAAAAAAAAGGCATTCTGCAGAGGCCTCATCTTGGAAAGGGAAAGAAAGACTATGTGACAGTGGATACTAAATGTTGTATTAGGTCTTGCAAAGAACAGGATAAAATTATAGTCTCTGTAGATTTGTGGCATTCATTTCTTTTCTGCTTTGGTGAGCAGCTTTGTTTTACTTAAGTTTCACAGTTAGCATGCATTAAGAAACTTAAAGTATTTTTAATACACTGTACAAATTAAAATGAGCTATTGTTAAATATATTGCATGGACATACAGGGCTCAGATGAATATTTATTTCTAAGCTGAACTCAGCACAAGGTCCAATGAGGAAGGAAGGACAAAATGGAATAATGGCTTTATCCATCTTTTGAATCTTCATTGTAATTTTACCTCCTCTAGTTGAAATTATGTATTTTGAAGAAAACATTTTGGCTCCCCATGGTCCCCCAAGGCTTTTTTTCAGCAATAAAAAAGGCCAGGGTACCAGGAGGAGAATTTCGTAATATGTGATTATATGCACTTTGTTACCCCCCTTGTATTGTTTGTCCTGTTGTGCTCCCGCTTCCAGCTGCGTGTCGTGCATCAGTTCTGGCTCGTCTGACCTCTTGGCAATCAGTTTTAGCATGCAAAACTGAAAGAGAGGCCTCTCCCCAGCCACCTGAAAATACGTGGATTAGATTAACTGCTGTACAGTACCGTATCTCAGAAAAGTGTTTGATACTTGAGGCGTTTCGGATGGGAGGCACATTGTAAATACTAACACCAGTAGTCCCTTATTAAAGGCTCAAGTATTCTGGTTAATCCCAAGCCCTATATCAAAATGTTTATTTGTTAAATTAGTCTTTTATTTATTCTTTTCAGAGCATCCTTCTGAGTGATGACTCCAGCGATACAGATTCACCAAGTGATGAAGATGGAGAGGAGGATGAAGAGTTTTCTCTTTCAAGGGAGGAGCTTCACAATATGCTGCGATTACACAAATATAAGAAACTGCATCAAAGTAAATATAGCAAAGACAAAGAGGTAAATGTCCACATTGTTTGTATTTCCTTGAAAAGTGGTATTTTTTGACTGAGCTTAGATTTTTCTGAAAAAGTTATAATGTTTTGTGAACTAGAAAATATCCTGTTCTTCTCATAGTTTAGAAAAGCCTGGCATAATTTAACTAATTACATACAGTTTAGAAAGTTGCTGATCCATTACACTGACACTCTCTCAAGCTAGTTAAACAGTAGTGATGCATGTACATACATATATAGCTTCCACAGTACTCTGCCCATTCACTGGAGCAAGAATGCAACAACAATGTAATATATGTGAGATGCTGTAGGTAGTAGCTACCTACTAAAGACTAAAATTTGGTATTTAAATCTAAAGCAGTACACTTGCATAATCATTGGAGGCAGTAGTAAGGTGGTGCTTATCTTACTGAAAGGGAGTTCCTAGGTTTTTTTCCTGCTGTTTTCCCTGAATATTTTGGGTTTTCTATGTCTTCCTGCTTTTCTTTCTTACCTCTCTTTTCTGTTTTAGATTTTCCTTTTATATTCTTATTTTCTTCTCTTCCTTACAAGAAAATCTCTGCTCATGCATTTCTGCATTTTTCTTAGTATAAAGCTGTTTCTGAGACTGTTCTGATAATATATTCCTTCTTATTGTAAAGGATTTTGCCAACATTTTTGTTGCTGTTTCACTAGAAAGTGAGACTCAGGTGAAGGAAGTCATCCTATACATTTGCCTTCTTATCTCATGTTCCTTGAAAATTTCACCAAAAGAGTTGAAGAAGTAGAAATTTCCTATCCAAGTCTTTGCTTCTGTCCACATCATTTCCTTGTTTACTCATTAAATTGTAAACACACATTGTGTGAGCTTCTTGAAATATTACATCATTACAAAAATATTAATATACCAAATTTTCATTTTTTTTTTTGTTAGATTTTATGTCAATGTTTATTTCTCAACTGCTGAGAAATAATATCAAGTGGAAGTAACCAGAGTGGTTTCACATCGGTAAAATACATTTAGAAGAGAGGGTAGTCTTTTATTAACTTAGCAGTGTCCTCAGTTGTAAAAAGTTAATTAAAGAGACCACAGTTCAGAAATTTCCCCGTTTATGTGCAACTTGCTTTTGATTCTTTAATATTTTGTTTGAATAACACTTGGAAAATACCTTTTTTAACAATTGCAAAAAAGAATTGGAATGCCTGTACCTTTCCTTGATAATTGAATGTTAAAGTTACGTGTTCTCATGGAAGTGCTTTAAATGCCTTTCATCTAACCCAGTCCTCTTACATCCTCTGATCCAATAAATAGAGCAGATCTGTCATGTGGGAATGCAAGGAAAACAAGTAGGAAGTCCTCAGCTGGACCACTACATGTGCTTCTTGCTGGGTAGCACCCACGTGTTAAGAGGGAGAGTGGTGGGATTTGAAACTCTGAGGTCAACAGGCTGCTCTTCCTCTTCTCTGCAGCTTGGTGGGTTTGGTTTCCTCTGTAGTACTTCGGGAATACCTCCGGTTCACTTTGGGCACTTCATGATCCTTGGTAGCAATGCTGAATATAGCATTTTTTTTGATCTTTTATTTATGGTCTAGACCTGAACTTGTTTGTTTGCTATCTCTTTTACCTGCTATATCTGTTTTCCATTATCATGCTATTTATATCCACCTCAGCTGCAGCAATATCAATACTACAGTGCGGGATTGCTTTCCACACATGATCCTTACTATGAGCAGCAGCGCCACCTGCTAGGGCCCAAGAAAAAGAAGTTCAAAGAGGAGAAAAAAATAAAAGGTAAAATCACTCATTGTCTGTTTTGAACTAATTGTTTTCTTCAGAGTTTCCTTCCAATAAACTTACTGTTCAAAACCTTTTGGTGACAAATGGAAAAGCTAATGGTCAGTCTGCCAAATTATCAGAAAGCACTGTGCTATTCTCGTGGTTTCTAGAAAGTGAGAGTGAACAAAACAGTGTGACTTTAGAGTTCATGGCTTTAGAATTTCTTTGTAGACCTGTGGATCTAGAATGAAAGCATCACAGCATAATCAGTTTGTAGCCTGCTTCACTGATGGGCAGTGTTTTGGAATCCACAGATGCTACTGCGTATCATGATCCATTTGCTCAAGAGTTTCTAAAATGTGGAAGCTCCTTGAAAAACACAAGAAATTACTCAGTACCTTATGGAGTTATTCCTGGATTCATTATTCCTAGTGAACAAGAAACGATAGAGGATGACACTATTTTCTGGAAATGAGGGAGAACTGGAAATTGAATTCCAATATGAATTAAAATAGAATTCCTTCTGTAACCTCTCAGCTGCAGTTTCTCAGCTGCTTGTTTGCCAGGAAGTACAATTTCCTTTCTTGGTCAAGCTGGCAGCAGCTATAAATCTATAAGGAAGCAGAAAGAGAAGGTTGTGAACTGTCAATGTAAAATGAATTCTCTAGTGTAACTACTTAAAGCTTGAGCTATGTTTTACAGAGAGTATTTTGACCTTCCTTCCTTCCTATCTTCCTTCCACTTCCTTTAACTGTGTGTATTTTTCTCTTCACTAATCTTGTAGCATCCGTAATTTTGCATACTCTCAAAGAATGTTTGTGATCCGATACCAGTATCTGATAGTTCTCTCTGAAAGTGGCTATCTGTAGTAAGTGCTAACACAAGGTGCACTGTCAACTGATGCTGAGTTTAGTTTCAGACTTACCCATTAAATGCTGATCTTGTTATCTTCATGGATTTTTAAGTAGAATTTTGCCACAGATCATGAAACGTTATACTAGATCATAGAAATTTTAACTTTTATGTCATATTGCCTTGTACAAAAGATTTGAGTTAGAGTACCACTCTATTAATTTTTTAAAAATTCGATTATGAAAACTGAGGAATTATTTTGTGTGATAAATGAATGGTGCCAGAATTGGTGGACATGGCTAAGTTGTTTGGGTTCTCCCCCCCCGCCCCCTTTTTTTTTCCTCCCTTTTTTTTCTCTTTTTTTCCCCACATGTAAATTAAACTAGGACAGCTTAATTAGGAAAGACAGCTGACTAAATGCGGGGAACAAAAATAGAAAAAAGCTCCGAGAATTTGGAAAAGAAACTCATTTTGAAATCATTGTTTCTATGCAGGCAAGTTGAAAAAAGTAAAGAAAAAGAGGAGACGGGATGAAGAGCTCTCTTCAGAGGAATCACCACACCACCATCACCACCAGACCAAAGTTTTTGCCAAGTTTTCTCATGATACGCCACCACCAGGGTCCAAGAAAAAACATATGAGCATTGAACAACTTAATGCCCGTCGACGGAAAGTGTGGCTTAGCATAGTGAAAAAGGAGTTGCCGAAGGTGAGCTTGTCCCGTGGCCCTCGATCAGGGATGTTTGAAAAAAAGTAAAATGAAGATTTACTTAGAGAGATATTAACATGTGGAAAAACAGAGTAAAGTGAGGCATGATTTTGTTGGACATCAGTGGCCAAATGGATGCCCAGTAATGCACAAGCAAAGGGTCATTCGGGCTACCTATCACCAATGGTATGCTATGTGGCTCGTGTAGTCCTTTGACAGTGCTTTTTGGCTTTCCAGATATGTTCTGTGAACAGTACAGTGAACTCCTTTAGATACTGACCTTGCAACATAGCAATGTAGAGCAACCCGATATCTAGGTTTTGCCTCAAGTTTGGACAAGGAGTGTTTCAGTACTGACTATTTTTGAAAGTTCCCACTTGAGAAGCTGCCTAGAGAAAGCATGATTTGGATCATTTACAGAAGGACCCTCAGGCGTATTTGAAATAGGGAGCTGTGTTCACTGTCACTAGTCGGAGAGGTCATCAGCGTGGATCTTATGACCTTCTTTTTGAAGTCTGCAGTAACACACTTTGAATTTTTAGGAAGTTGAATATGAGTCACGGCTTTATCATCCGTTATGAACTTGTAAAGCAAGCAGAGGGTATGCCCAGTGTGATATACCTTTCTTTTTCAAAAGACTAATTTTGATCCCATGAGGAACGTAGATCTTAACCATTTTTTCCCCCAATCATAACAGGAGAATAAGAGAGCCCTGCTTTGCAAAAGCAGTAATTAAATAAATCATCCTGAAAAAGGAAATGTTTAACATACTTCCTGTAGAAGCTGAAGTATGTTTAGGTTCTGTCTTCAGTTATGAAAGATGATAACTGTTTCAGTTGAGATCAAAAAGGCTGACAGTATTTGTACTCAGTTATACAGTGTGTATTTCGCTGAGGTTGGCATAGATAATTCCAAAAACTGGATAATCTTTTAAAATGTGTTGAAGTTGTTATTCCTGACGTGATTTTAAGATGCTGTTCTTTTACAGGCGTTCAAGCAAAAAGCCTCAGCACGCAACCTCTTCCTAACCAACAGCAAAAAGGTAGGCATTGTTTAGCTTTTGCTTGTGTGAAATATAATAAGCAAACGGTAATCTCTTCATGTTTCTTTTGTTTCTTACTGTACTGCTTACATTAGCAGGGCAATGTGGGAGGAAGCACTGGGTGGAACTAATTTATCAGCTAGTTAAGGTTTTTAATTTTTAAATGTATCATTGCAAGATGTTTCATAAGCAGTAGGTGAAATGGGAAACATGAGCTTTTTCCGTGAGGTTCTTTCGGCTTTCAGAAGATTTGATTTGCATGTTTTTATTTTATTTTATTTTTACTGATCTTTGAGATTATAAAACTTCAGTACAATGTAGTTTTTAGATTTTTTTGGCCACTTTTTTTTGCCAGTACTCTTGAAAGTATTAAATGTGTTAATATAATTATAACTAATAATATATAATTATAATAATAATTATAATTAATAATATAATTATATATAGGAGCAGAGATTAAAAGTAGAACGATTTTCCACTTAAATTATTGTAAAAGAATTTATCTCCTCATTGAAGTCTTCTCTATCTCATTGTTTATATGTAGAAGGCTTTGCTTTGGGAGCATTTGGTGATGGATTTCTGAGCATTTTTTAAATGTTACACTCAAATGCCCAACTCATATGACTAATGAAAAAGTAATGAAATACATGGCTGCGAATCATCAGAGAAAAGAAGATGTAGTAATCTTTCATTCTGTATATACATTATTGAGAAAGGGAACATTATCTGAGAAAGGGATGCAAAAAATAGGCCATGCATATCTGCATCTAAGAAATTTTGCTCTGTAGCTTCCTCTTGCACTCCTCCATAGCTAGCTGAGATGAGATTTCTTTGTGATGTCTGGCAAATAGTCTGTGATTATTGTTTTTGTAGGTATCATAAATTGTGCTTTAGCAAGTGAGTGAATCAGCAGACTTAGAAGCTGTGAAATTCTTCCCCTTTTTTCCTTATTTTCATTTTGTTGGTTTGTTTGAAATTTCTGTGTGACAGAATCATTGATGTGCAAATTTTACCGGAGAAAAGAAGACTGTCACAAACATCACAGCCAAGTATTTATTGGAACATTATGACAATAGCTTTAATTTATTTATTCCAGAATGAAAAATTACACTGTATTATGTTGTTATGAGATGCTAGGAAGATTGTGGGTTACTCCCACATTTTTCAGTGTATTAGCATGTGAATAGGATTACACCAACACAATAGTGTTGCACTAGTTACCACTGCCGCAGCCTGTTAAACAGTGAGAGCGCACAGTTGCTACAGAAAAATGTCCAGAACAGAGGAGTCAAGAGTTGGAAGCAGGGCTTGAACTCTGCCTTCCTGAAGCCTTTCAAAGACCTACCCACCAGGGTATACTAAAGAGCACCAAGCCACTGGGGCTGATTTTGGGTCTTACCTCCTGTATGCATTTCTGGAGGTTTGAGGAAGTTATGTTCCCTCATCTCATTTCAAAAGCGCTCAAGCTGAGCAGAGCATCCCAGGTTTTATCTTTTAAAGAATCAGGTTTGGCAGTTATTAAATGATGACTTGATAGATTTCTTTAAACCTCCCCATTTTTCCTCTGTATCCAAACCTTATTTGTCCCTAGCTTGCCCATCAGTGCATGAGGGAGGTACGCCGAGCTGCTCTCCAGGCCCAGAAAAACTGCAAGGAAACTCTACCGCGGGCACGTCGCCTCACCAAGGAGATGCTTCTCTATTGGAAAAAGTATGAAAAGGTTGAAAAAGAACATCGCAAGCGAGCTGAGAAGGAGGCTCTGGAGCAACGCAAGCTGGACGAGGAGATGAGAGAGGTAGAGCAAAAATGCAAATTATTCATTTACTGAGAAGGCAAAGGGTTGTTCAAATAATTTCTAAATTTGATTTAGGAGTTTCAGATTTTTGCTTTGTTTCAGTGGTTTTCCGGTTGCATTTTCTGCTATTTTCAAATTCTTTACACAATTCTTCTTTACACAATGCAAGCCAGATGGAATAGAAAGCCTTCAAGGTGTGTAAGTTCTTTATAAATGAATGAAAATGGAAGAACTAGTTATCCAAGCAACACGTGTCTCGCTGGCATACGTAACAGTTAGCAAGGGCCAGCCTTTTGTGATGGTTTGTTCATTATTCTGGGTTCAGAAGCAAGCCATGTTTTAATTCACACAGATTTTTTTTTCTGCTGTATGCATAACTTGGTTTGTTCATACCTTCTGTGCGAGTGTTCCAGAGAACGTTAGAGAAAGTGCTGGGGCGTAAGGAGTGGAAAATTCTTCTGTGATCACATTTGTGTTGGCCACTTAAAGGGCAAACCGACTGCTTTGTGGACTCTCTTGGGGATAAGAAGGGATGAGTTTAAGAAAAAAAAAATGTTTCTTGCCAGAGTTCTATGGCAAGTTGTTGCCTTACAGTTGCATTGATGAGCTGAGATTGATCTTCAGAATGCCTTTGATTTAGCTCTGTATTTAAATTATGCGCTTATTTTACTCTATTTTCTCATTCTTACCAGCTCATAAGCATTTTCAGAAGATTTTAACTGGCTTAGATTAATACACAATTTTTACTGTAGTATTTTCATAGTTCCTACAGCCTCTTGCTCAGCACTTAACAATTCACTCTGCTCATGGTATCTTAACTGGGGCCATTTTACTTCGTCATGCACTTAACACGTTCTATCATTTTTTTCTTACAATTTTTTCTTTACTAAGTAAGAATGTTTTGAGCATCATGAGATGCTCATGAGGGTTTTTTTCAGCTGTTCAGTTTCTTAACCATAAATACCTATATTCTTGGGGGGTTTTGTATTTTTTTTTTCAGAGTAAGCACAGCTTTCAAACTTGTTTTTAGCAGATGATAGTGTTGTTTGCCATAACTACAGAATTAAAAAAAATAGTAGTATACTACATTTTTATATTTTATTAGGTGATACAGACGTTTTTGGTGATAGTTGATGTTTTATGAGCAACGAGTAATTTAGCATTCTAGTATCATACTAATGCACATAATACAATCTATATAGATTGTTAGTATGTTTTATTTAGTTATAATTTAAATATTAAATCTTTGCCTTATTTTTTGTTTCTTTGTTTTGTTTTGTTTTGTAAATGCTCTTTTAGGCTAAGAGGCAGCAGCGGAAACTTAACTTCCTGATCACACAGACTGAATTATATGCTCATTTTATGAGTCGTAAACGTGATATTGGACATGATGGAATACAGGAGGAAATCCTTCGCAAACTGGAAGACAGCTCTACTCAAAGGCAGATTGATATTGGTGGTGGAGTAGTGGTCAATATCACACAGGAAGATTATGGTAAGCAAATTATCTATTGTGCTTTCTGTGCCCTCCTCTGAAGTTTATTGTTCTCTACACATTATTAGTCAAGCTTACAATTTCAAGCACAAAACTCCTTCTGTGTAAGAAGCCCTATTTTTGTCATTTGTCTGTGTGTTAATTTGAATAGTTACTACTGCAGAACTCTAACATGGACTTACTGTTTTCAGATAGTAACTACTACAAGGCCCAAGCACTGAAGAATGCTGAAGATGCTTTCCAGATTCACCAGGCCAGGGTAGGTATTTTTCAGGTCCATGAAAGAAAATGGAAGGCAGATTAGCAGGGTCCCAAACCTGTGATTATTCATAGTAACTGATTCAAGTCACTATATATTATTGTGGCTGCAAGCTGCATTGCCCATTTCTGTAATGAACAGCTGGAAAAACAACGATTTGAACTGTGAGAGCAGGCTTATTTTCCATTGGTTTAAGGCAGACATCCTATGTTTTAATGTGAAGTGTAAGATCTTTTGTTACATAGTTTCTTGGGAAGTTTGCATTCGTCGTCTTTGATCATATTGAATTCATCATCTTATGCAAATTTTTCTCTCATCATTTAGACTAGATCATTTGATGAAGATGCAAAGGAGAGTCGGGCAGCTGCTTTACGGGCTGCTAACAAGTCTGGTACTGGTTTTGGAGAGAGCTACAGTTTAGCAAACCCATCCATACGGGCAGGAGAAGACATTCCCCAGCCTACCATTTTCAATGGCAAACTGAAAGGTTATCAACTAAAAGGCATGAATTGGCTGGCCAACCTATATGAACAGGTATCTTCACACATCTTGCAAATATCTAAAACTTCTAGGATAATTCAAGTCTTTAGATAATTTAAGTCTTTAGAGTAATCTTGGTTAAGAATAAATTGCTAGTTTTAAAATTAGACCATACATGCTACATTTGTAACTTCTTTTTATAGAAGAGAAATATGCAAAACACCTATCATTATTCTTGACTTCTTTAAGAAATAACTTTGGATCATTTACCTCAAGATTCTTTATGTGGGTGTTTGTGCAACTGTTTACCAGTTAGATCACCCAGAAGAAATTTTGACTGCTGAGCGTGACATGCAATTTCAGACTTTGGTGAGCCTGTAAATGCAGGCAGCCTTACCTGTAAGCAGATAGCAGTGTGATTGCAAAGTGCAGGCAAGTTGAGGACAGAAAAAATACCAGGCCTAGAAATGAAAGGGCAGTTAGGGAACTTACCTCTTGATAGAAAACTTAAGAGCTGATAAAGTGCTTCAGATTTGTTGCAGGGGGTCTGCTTCCACTAAACTTGGTGGCAGCAGTCCTGCTAATCTTGTATGGATGAATAAATCACAGGGCAAATGTGTTCTTTTGGGACTCTTTTGCAGGGCATCAATGGCATCCTGGCAGATGAAATGGGTCTGGGTAAAACAGTACAAAGCATTGCTCTCCTTGCACATTTGGCTGAGGTAAGTGCGTTACGGCCTCTTCTTGGTCACCCTGCTCGATAGAACATGCATTTCTTTTCTGAGTTTGATTTATTACAGATTATAAAGCTCAAATATCTTGATACTTTTTATCCATAGTATTTCTTTTTGTTTTAAAGATGCATCTCTAAAAGGAGACGTTTGTGTGTGTGTGTGTGTATCTATACATCTGTGTATGCAACAATAAGTACACTTACACTTATGTTAACTATAATTGTCTAAATATAAGATTATTCAAAGCGGCACCCTTCATTCACACTTAATGTGGAAGTCAGATGACAGAGCAGATTGCAGACTTTATAGCTCAGAGTTTTAGAGGTTACCTGTACGAGGGAACCCCAATTTCTGAACCTCATAGCAATCTGTGTGGAAAGCATAATGATTCTTCTGTACCATGGTAGACAAACAAAGCAAAAGACATAAAGTGGGCTTCTTCATGCAGATATATTTAAAAAAACAAAAAAAAAAGGGAGGGGAGGGTGTCTTATTTGGCATCCAGTCACTTGCCTTAAATAGAAGACATTGATCAGTTGAACTGAGAGCTGAAATATATGTGGTAGTGACTGAATGGCAGTTATCCACATCTATTTATATTCTGATACCAATTAAATGTTACTATCAACCAGAATATCAGAAGGGCTTGCAATACCCAAGACTGTTGAGCTGACCTGTGTGGAGGAGATAGCTGATAGGCTTGGCTTCCTGCTACATTGCAGTTTGAGTCCTTGGAAGCTATTACTTTTGTTTACTGTCTCTTATGCACCTTTATGACCACCAGTATGCTAGTGGCTCAGTTTTGTTATTCCCATCTAAAGCAACATGCAGCTGAGGTTTCCCATGCCCACTGATGATTTTTCATTCACATAATGGCAAGGGCTATTAGTAATGTGAAAGCAGCAACCCCCAGAAATAAGGGGGTGAGATGAAGAGTTGTTCTGGGGACAACTTCGTTGTGAGAGAAATCTTAGTTAAACATTAGGTCTACTCTCAGTGTTTATTTATGACCCTGCTGGACTGCTAGAAGTTTTCCTATGTAGTGTATATGTACTCATTGCCATTTAGTAGTTGTAATGCTGTATACACCGGTCTCTGTCCTTGCCTCATTTTAATGTGTGTGTGTGTGTTCTAATGTATACATTTCAGAGGGAGAACATCTGGGGACCTTTTTTAATAATTTCACCTGCCTCTACTCTCAACAACTGGCATCAGGAATTTGCCAGATTTGTTCCCAAATTTAAGGTAATGAACATATACAGGAAAGTTTTTTCTGTTGTCTCAAAAGCAAATTGTTTTTTTCTCTTGAACTCTTTGCCACATCTTAGTGAACTAATTAGCTTGAAATTTGAAGTTTTGTAAATTCTAGTTCTGATTTTGCAATTTCATTAATGGTCCTGTTTTTCTGGAGAGTTCAGTTATCCAGGGCTAAGAAATGTTATTCCAATGTCATAGGTCATTTTAGAACAGGTTAAAGACACCTTCCTAGCAAGGAATTGAAGTTGGGCAGATGGGGACATCCAGGTGTAATATAAGGCCTGGAAACAGACTCAAGAATAGTATTTCAGCCTTACGTGCCTCAGATTTAGAGCAGTGTTTTTAGTTTTTCATAGTAGCTTGAGTTAATCTGAGGATAAAGATTTTAGGTAAACAAAAACAGAATCTTAAACAGGGTAGAGAAAATACATTTGTTATTAAGGAAAAATAGAAGAACCATAAGCATGCAACTAGTAATCAAGAAAAACTGAGGTACAAAGAGAAATAGAAGTATTTAAATTAGTGACAATTAGCCTTAATGAATTACCTTAAACAACATCGACAACAGCAAAAACAAAACTACCACTGACCTGCCACTGCATAGCCAAAAGCAATAGAGAATTGTGTTGAAACCCTGGAAGAGAAAACATTATTAGAACAGTTGTCCATTCTGCCTATTTATTTTCTACAACTTCGTTTAACCACTTTATGGCATAGAATAGGTGAACTTTTTTCATACTTTCTCCTTCTCATGAGTGAAATATGAAAGACATTTCCAAATATGCAGTCAGGACACTTCTGAAAAGATGATATTTCACTTAATTTTTACAATATTTTTTCCTAGAAAATAATTAAACGTAATGGAAATAGCCCCCTTCCCCCCTGAAACAGCTACATAATGAAACAGAGACAATTATTTTTAAAAATATTTTAATTTTTTTAAGTGAAAAATCATCTTTTCAGAAGTAAATTGTAAATTTGTAAAAGTTAATTGTAAAAATTAATAATGATACCATACTATTACCTGTAAGCATATAAAACTAAACATATGTTTTATCATATTTTTGAACCAGTTTTGATCCTTCATACAGAGTTCATACAGTTCATAGAGTTACATGTATATTATGTTTACAGTAAATCACAGTTAATTAATTTATTCCAGTGCATGACAAAATATATAAAATGAAAGAGAAATTGCACTTTAATTAATTTGATATTTCTTCACTCGTAAACTTCTTTTAGAATCGTTGAAATAACATCCAGCCAAAGGTCCTTGATAATATGTGAGCTTTATACAGCTCATGGATTGCAGGATGGAAACATTTATGACCTTCCCTGGATTCAGAAACCAGCACTCAATACTTTTAATCCTGCGTTAGTGTAGTTCTTTCCTTAGACAAGAGATGGCGATACAACATTATTAACTAGAAACTCTGACATCTTTTGGTTCGGTGCAAAGATCAGATCCCTGTTCTGAGTAAAAGGACCATAAAATTTGGAGCTATAAATTGATCAATGAACTTCTCTGGCAGTAGTGCTTTTGTTTTGTTCTCTTATAAAATATGTCAAGAGTAGATGCTTGGTCTCAGAGTTTGGGGACAATTTTGGTATATAAAACCAACTGAATTAATATGGTTTGGGACCAAAACATTAAATAACAGGAGAACAGGTCATGGGCAAACTTCTTTCTGCAATAAACAAAGGATCAGTTGTAATTTTGAAAATATGACTGGAAAGGGATGCTTCTGGACGATTTGAGATTCTTGTACTGTATGATCTACTCTTCTTATATTTTGCATAAGTTGCTTGACACTTTTGTTTGGAACATTTTCAGTATTTTTAAGTCCTTTTTGATTTTTCTCTCTTGTTTTAAAAAAAAAAAAAAATTATTTTCCCTTTTGATTGGTTTCCAGAAAGCAATATTGTTGATATTGTAGAGTATAATTCTGGTAGATATGTCTCTATTTCAATGTAATGACCCTGTACTTTTGCACTCTTCCAGGTGCTCCCCTACTGGGGAAATCCCCATGATAGAAAGGTGATCAGGAAATTTTGGAGTCAGGTAATATTGACATTTGCATACACTTTGTCTGTCTTTATGATTTGTGCAGAGTAGTGCAGAAATTGTGGATACACCCTACCCAGCTAAAGAACGTGAGCGAGTAGGGTTCTGTTTTTTCATCGGTGTAGTCCTATTTTCATTTCACGGTAACAGAGCGGAAAAACTCTCCTGTACAGGGCAACTGAGGAAAGTACAGAGTTCAGCTGAACAAACAATAGCACTACAGATAAATAAAGCAGACTATCTCAGTGTCCAGAACTGTGTATTCTGTTTGAGTAATCTAACTTGGGAATCACTGTGTGCCTGTCAGTATGTTCCCAATTTATGTGGGTAAAAAATATTTATAGGACTCAGTGTCTGATTCTGGTCTGGCATGTTAAGAAGCATTTGAAATTGTTTCAGAACAGGTGGGCTGAAGTTCACATTCACCAACTGAACAGTCTTTTGTGATTAGTTATAAAGCGAGGTGGAGAACAGAACACAGTAGGCATGGGAAAAGACTATGAAAAGATTATGAAAGAGTCTGAAATCACAGTATATGCTAGTGAATTCTTCACAGTCTGTTTACCTCATGTGGATGTTTGTCTATCATTTTGTAATTTTAGAAGACGTTGTATACTCAGGATGCTCCTTTTCATGTGGTGATTACCAGTTATCAGCTAGTAGTGCAGGATGTGAAATATTTCCAGCGAGTGAAGTGGCAATATATGGTGCTGGATGAAGCGCAAGCACTCAAAAGTAGCTCCAGGTAATAAATGAACTGGAAACAAAATCTTCCCTCATCCCTCAACCTTTTAAAGATACACAAAGAAAATGTCAAAACTGCACAAGTAATAGATAGAAGTTAAAATTAACATTCACAAGAGCCTTTAAATGTCAAACCTAGTTAAGTCCCTATATGAATCCAACTCTGTGAAATTAGAATGATCCAGTATTTAGGCTTTCCTGCTCCAAATAAGTGAACCATAATTAAAAATGTGACAGAAATATGTGTAAAATAGAGGACAGTGAAATAAAATGGTGTGAAGTGCTTTTTAGCTTCTTCTTTCCTAATCAGTCACATAGTTCTCATGCTGAACAATCTGTATCCTTTAGCAGAATGTGTATTGCTTCTGTTGCCTCCATTAAATTCATCTACAGGTCAGAACCTGTAGATACTGTAGGCTGTAGGAAAGCCCAGTCTTTGTCTTAGAACTTGGTTTCAAGAAGTTTTCAATTCCATTTTTCCTAAGTAAAAGATTTTTCCATCTTTACTTTGCTAATTGCATTGTCATACCCTTTCCCATGATTGCCACTGTAAGTGTCAAATCTTCATTTTCATGAGTCTGGAACTGTTCCAGAGGGAGACTCGTTCAGACCTAGGTCTGCCTCCCCAGCATTGTTTGGAAGCTGCCATGCAGAGCTCAGCACTCCTTCCACAGCAGCATATACACTCAGTAACCTCCAAAAGTCACTTGGGAAGGTCACTGGAAGTGCTTGCTTTTAAAATTGCTTTTGTTTCATATTCCTTGTACAAATTCAGTTTTAATCATTTTCTTGCTTTTATTTAATCAGTGTCCGTTGGAAAATCCTACTACAGTTCCAGTGTCGAAATAGACTCTTGTTGACTGGGACCCCAATCCAGAACACAATGGCTGAGGTATTCAGAAGCTCTCAAGAGCTGTCTTTTCTCTATGACAATAATACATCCCATAAGTTAGTGAGCTGTTGAGCAATCTGTTTTATTTGAGTGGCTGCTACCTTTGTAGCAGACGTTGGCAAATAAACATTGGGTCCACTTCAGGAGAAATTTGGGTAAATGCCAGGCATTTGAACAGCAATATGAAGGTATCTGTTGGTTAGTTGTACCTAGATTTCAGAATAAAGTATAACTCTGGTGTTCTTTTTCTTCGGTCGGTCGAAGTCATTGCCCTGTATTTGTCATTTCTTTCTTATAGTGTTTTGATGAGTTGATATATCTGGCTTTTATCCAATGTAAAATGGAAAAAAGTTATTTTTTAATTTATGTTTTGTTTGTTATTTCTTATGACTTTGTAAAGTGACCTTGCACATTAAGGAGGAGCTGCAGTAACATTGGGATTCCTAGTAACTTGTCTACAGCAGGATGACTTTTGCTGATTTAAGATTTTTTTCTCCTTTTAGCTATGGGCCCTGCTGCACTTTATCATGCCAACGTTGTTTGATTCCCATGAAGAGTTCAATGAGTGGTTTTCTAAGGACATAGAGAGCCATGCAGAGAACAAATCTGCCATTGATGAGAGTGAGTGCCATGTATAATTAAAATGGATAAAAATACTGTCTTTTTAGACTACCAGTGGATAAACTTCATCTTTCACATGAGGAATGTCATGTAAAGCAGAGAGCGTATTGGGTTGGAATATTATGGACTATGTAATTTATATAGAAGTTTCTATTTCTGACTACAATACAACATGCTTTAGGAGCGGAAAAAACATAAAGATATCACGCTGAAAAAATTATAAGTATAAATCTATGTTTATATACATGTAAAATCATTTCGATATTGTAAGTGTAAATATACATATATTGTTATATGTGTATATAATGAATACACTTTTCTAACAGAAGCACCAACCCTGTGCTTTAAGTACTCATATAGGCAGTATAGGCAGAAATAGCTTAGTAATAAGAGGCTGAACAGACTTTTCATACTAAAACTCTATACACTTTTCTTCACCTTATTGTACATTTCAGACCAGCTGTCCCGCTTGCACATGATCCTGAAACCATTTATGTTGAGAAGAATCAAGAAAGATGTGGAAAATGAGTTGTCAGATAAGGTAAGAAAAATTACTTATTTGGAATGAATATTTCATGTAACTTTGTCCCAGCTTAGTACCAATTTTTTTATAAATCCATTCCTTAGTCTGCATACCTGAGGTTTTATTGTAGACCTTTCACAGACCTTCTATTGTGAATCATCAGATGTGAATGTAATTGAAGAACCTCTAATTAACAGTCTTCATCTAAAGAAAATATTTTATTAAGAGTTATTTAAAAAAAAAATGAGTGAGTTGTTAGAAATATCACTAAATGAAGTGAAAGACAAGTTACATAAGTCTCTAGTGGAAGTGGGAAAGGTTTGGCAGAGATTTAGTGTAAGTTTTGCCTTAAAACCTTAAATATGATCAAAGGTCTGTCTCCTACATCATTACATAGGCTTTATAAAACACATTCGTTAAGAAGACCCTCTCAGGTTGGATCCTGAATTAGAAGATATTAATTCAGCTGCCTGTGTATATATCTTTTGAGAAAATTACATATGCTTTCCTGAAGATACATTTGTCTCTGACTTATGTGTACTTATATGTTCTTGCATGCTTTGAAAGAAGAACAAAGTTAATGTTTCATTACTCTTTTGCAGATTGAAATCCTTATGTACTGCCAGCAGACAAGTCGACAGAAGCTGTTGTACCAAGCTCTGAAGAACAAAATCTCTATTGATGACCTGTTGCAGTCCTCAATGGGCACTACTCAGCAAGCACAGACTACCACGAGTAGTCTCATGAATCTAGTCATGCAGTTCAGGAAGGTAAGAATATTTTGTGTTTGCTTCTCTTTTTTTCTTCCCAAGTATAATCAGTCATTAGTTCAGAACTAAAATGTAGCTTTTGGAAAACATTTTCTGAAAAAATGTTTCTAGCATTGGCAAGCAAGTTTCTATGCAGTTCAGCTGTATTTTCATGGAGTATATACAATGTTTGTGTAGAAGAGCTTTTGCCAAATCATGCTTCTGCTAACTGGGTTAGTTACAAATTGATTGCTAAAAAGAGCATTTACGTGTGAGTAAAAGCACAGTAGGGATGATGTAAGTAGGAAATGGTAGTGATACAGTATTCAAATTTGAATGGATATGCTAAAATAACTAATACTAATTAATATTAGAATTCAAGTTGTCAATAGTCTCAGTTAATTTGGGGTATAAGTACAGGACTGGGCTAGATTTGTTCCTCTGCAGTGGTTTACATGCTGCCTTTCTTACAGGTGTGTAATCACCCGGAGCTGTTTGAGCGACAAGAAACCTGGTCTCCGTTTCACATCTCCCTAAAGCCATATCAGATTTCAAAGTTCATTTACCGTCATGGGCTGATCAGGGTCTTTAACCACTCACGGGACAGGCAAGTCAACTCTCCAGCTTAGCATTTTTAGTAGTATTACTTAGGCTTATTTTAGCTTTATAAGTGCTAATTAATCTCCTTACTTGATGTTCTTAAATAGCATGGGTCGAGCAATGCATTCCTAGTTTCCTTTTGTTTATTCAACTGGTAAGTGTCTGATACGTGATGCTCTTTCTTAGTGGCTTCCTGGTAATCAGATATCCCTTTGGTTGAAAAGGAAAGTAAGGAAAAGTAATTTAGATTTGTTGCTGATGATGTGTAATAGAATAAAGCTTCAGTAGAATTCTTTAAAAAAGTAAAAATAAAAAAAAGGTTTCCCTTCAGTGGCTTTTCATGTTTAAGGAAGCTATCAGTAGGTCTCCGTTGTGACATGAATAGTGTGAGCACCTACTGCTGCCATGGGAGTTTGTAATGCTTACCTTGGATGAGTAAAAGCAGCCTGAGTGCAGTCTGCTGTTTTCCTTGTTTGTGGCAGTTACTGATGAATCAGTTTTGCGGTTAGTTATGAGAAATTCTCTTGGCAGCCATGAGAAAAACATTTTTGAAGATAAGTCTAACTGATTTACCACATAAAATGCAGTTCTAGAACAATGGTGTCTTCCAGTTTAAAATTAATAATGGTACAGTGCATTTGGACAGATGCATTTTATCAACTACAGTGCAGTTCCAGATACTGTGCAGTTCCAGATATCTGGCTAGTTGAGTTGCTTATCATGAAGGATTGGACTATTGTTCTGCTTTGCGGGCATCACAATGTTTTTTTTTTTCTGTCTATGTGTTTGAACATTGTTTTCATTAGCATTTTCTTAGGGATTTTGTTTGTTTTGTTGTTTTTGTTTTCAGGTGGTTACGGGTTTTACTTTCCCCATTTGCACCAGACCACATCCAGCAGTCTCTCTTCCATAGAAAGGGTAGGTTTAGAATTTGGAGAAACCACTTGGGTTGCACATTGTGTATGATACTGTCTTTTGCTGATGGGAAGTCATCACATATTTTTCATCTTTCCAGTATGGGAAGGATGATAGAAGGTAGAAGAATATTCTCTAAAAGACTTGTTTATTCACCACTTAATCTATTCCTCCTACAATGTTTTAACTTGCTTTAAAGAATGAATGCTGCTTCTGTATTCTTAGGTGATGTTTTTCATGGATTCGATTTATAGAAATCTTGGATTGCTTTTAGTTCCGTCTGTTTTGAATGCTAAACTCCTGGTTTCCCTTTTAAATAAAAAGGAGGTAAAATGGATATAATTAATGAGAAAAATTGTTTATACTTACAAATAAAATTTAGTATTGTAGGTGGAATTTGCTCTCTAAAAGAGCAAGTCAGATTGCTCAGATACTGGAGTAGGGAAAATTCAGGGAATAAAGGCACGAGCCTATACTTGCTGCATTGTTATGCTGAAAGCTGTTAACCTGGACTGGTTCCCCTATCCAAAACTCTCATCAAGTAGGAAGAACGAGCCTGCAGCAGCAGGAGTCTGCACTTATCTGTAATGCTCTTGTTGGTTACTGGGGATTGCATTTGTTTCGGTATTCACTAACTGCCTTTTTGGAGGGGAACTCTTTTTTGATATACCCTACAGGGAAAATATTTGGGGGAATCATTGATTTGCGGTGTTTAGTTTTTCTGTGCAGTTGTTAAATAAAGAGGCATGAGAGATATTTGGGATACACAGTGCTTTTTTGATTAACAGTCAAAGATACGTTTCCTGCCCCTCTCCTTCACTGCAGTGTTTCCTTGCCATTTTTCTTGCCCCTTTTTACAGTATTCCTACAGCTCTCCCAATCTCAGTATCTCCTAGAACATTTGACTCATTAGTTGAGTGAGAGTGCCCTTTTTGGCAGGCTCTTCTCATGTATGTGTGCCCTGCCAGGCTGTCTGGCAGATGTGTGTTCTGATTACCCAATGGACACACTGCCTATTGATTCCTGACAGGTCAAGTGAACTATATGTTTTTGTTTTTCTGGCCTAGAACACGTCTATCTTTCTTTCTTAATGTCCTTCTTTTGCCCAGATTGGAAATTGAACAACCTGGAAATTCAGTTGAAGCTTGGAGTCAGGAAAGAGCAATTAAGATTAAATTTTCAGTATATCTAAAAGGTCTAGGTTAAATTAGAACCTCCATTTTCTTCCCTTAGATTTATGTTAGAGAATTTGTGCCTCTTGAATAGAATTTACTGCAGTTGGTTAAGTATGCTACTTTTTTCAATGTTTTTCATGTTTTCATGTTTTTTCGTGTTTTCAAATAATGTCTGAAATGTGTCAGCCTTAACTGTGGTATTTCTGTGACATAGGTATCAATGAAGAAAGCTGTTTTTCTTTCCTCCGGTTTATTGATGTGTCTCCAGCAGAGATGGCAAACCTCATGCTTCAGGGACATTTAGCCAGGTGAGGACCTTCCCTCCCCCTTGCCACCCACCTTCTAGTGATTAAAGGAAAAGTACTAGTGATATTAGAAGCATCTCTGTAAACATGTTTTCTGTCTCTCTTAGTACTTACTACTTACCTGTTGTTATTTAATGTCATAGTAACTAGATCTAGAGTGTTCTTCCAGGTGTAGGTCTCTGTTACAGTTTTTATGCCTCTGTCAAGAAAAAAACTATAGATTTTACATCATTAGAAAGACTCAAGACAATCAAAGGACAAGAAGAGTTTACTGTGGAGCACATTGTAGATTGCTGGTATCACCAAACACAAAATTCATCTCTAAGCCGTGTTGTTGCATTACCACATGTCCCATTTACCATGTGTAGGGGAGTTTTAAAATGTGGGCTTGGGATGGTGGATCATTTAATGCTGTAAATTGCCTTATCTTGGAAAAGGAAGTGATCTATTTAAGTAAAATACTCTCTGCACCTGATATTGGATAGAACTGTAAGTAACTTAATATTAAAAGCAAACCTTATTAATAAATCAATGTGTTCTTCTTAGGGCTTTTTAAGTGTCAGATTCTTTCATGGTTACCGTTATTTTTGTTGCAGGACTGTTTTTTTGTCTTTCACTAATGTAATACAAGTTTATCTTGATCTGTGTGAATGATACTAGAGATATATTCTGCATTCATCCTGCAAGTTGTAGTGAATAATTTATGTATGGAGCAATTTACGGAGAAGTCGGAGTGCAGTGATAGGTAGCAGTGGCTGATTCAGGCTCGACCTTGAAGTGCTTCGCTCCCTTGAAGTGAAGTGAATCCTGAAGTATTTCAAAGGTTTTTTTTTCTGATTTCATCATTAAGGTTAAATTAAGTCACCTTAGAAAAAAAATTAGAAACCAATATAATTGGAAAATGTCTGACAAAAATGACTTCTCTCAGGTCAGGGCTCTGTAAGCTAGAAACTCTGGAGAGAGGAAAAAAAAAACAAGTGTCAAGTGGAACTGTGCTGCTAAATATAGTAAAGCCTTTTTATTTCACAAAGGAGTTAACAAATGTATCTATTTTTTTTTTCTTGTTTGTTTGTTGTTTAGGTGGTTAGCTCTTTTCCTGTCTCTGAAAGCATCCTACAGGCTCCATCACTTGCGCTCCTGGGTGGAGACGGAAGGAGAGAACCAGCAGGGCTCACAGTATCTGAGAAGCAGAGATTTCTTGCTTGATGTAAATTTACCGCTCTCTTTTCCCAACTTGCACAGCTGCACTTTGCTGCAGGTAAGCAAAATTTCTGTGATGTGCAGACATTAGCAAATCCTCATGAGAGAGAAAACAGAAGAACACAGAAACTTGGAAACAGGTTGGCTTCATTAGTGTGCTCTCTTGCCCGCTGTATTAGAAACACTAAGTTCAGATTACTAAGCAGAAAAACAGGCCTGCTATATAATGGTTCATTGCAGAACTTACTGTACAATAAATAGGTTAGTTGTATTAGAAATCTTAAAAATAACACTGGTGTAACAGAACTAGACTTACGTTTTGTCACGGATGGGTTTTTAAGCATATGAGTTTAAGATATATGTAGAAGGATGAGGAGAACTGTGGGTTCTGTTGTTTTCTGATTGTTTTCTGATTGTTTGAAACCACCTCATTTTTAAGCTAAGTATTGATGCAGCAACTGGGATAAGCACACTTCAGTCTTGCAGTGTTTCAGAGTTGGTAGATGAGCATGTCAGTGGTGTCTTTCTACTCTGAAATTTGCTTTTGCTGCTGGCAGATAGGTTCCAGATATGTTCATCTGTGTAATACAAGGTCATTTTCCCTAAGCTTTTCCATGTATATAGGTGAGAATATTTTGTAATTTTATGACCAAATTGCTGCAATTTCCTGTGCTGAACCATAGCTTCTTCAGTTTGTTTCACTGGAAAGTAGGAGTTCATAAAATGGCAAGCATGCAGTAAGAGTCCAGCTGAAACTGTTCTTTAAGTGGCATTTAACATACACACAGTGAAAAAATTTTTTTGAAGCAGTGAGATCTTGCTTTGGTAAGCCAAATTTCTCTAAAGATCATTGCTTCTGTCGTGAGTGTGGAAAGGGAAAGGAGATGGACAGAATTCAACTCAATAGCGTGTAGAGGAAGTTGAAATTGAAGATGCATAAGCAGTAGGAAACCAACCTTGGGCTTGGTGTCATGTTCTGCAGCGTCAACAGTAAAGCCAATGAAGTGAGTCCTCGTTATCAAACAGAGAGAAGCCAACTGAATGTGCTGACTCTGTTAGGCTGATTAACTCTAGCTGTGCTGCTATTTTAAGTACTGCCTGACTCCATCTCTCTCTTGGTAAAATATCTACTGTACCTCGATTGGCTTGCAGTATTGTTTTTTAATTTATCTTCACCCATTTGTGTACTGACTGTGTAATTCTTATTCTTGAAACTATACTGTAGCTTGGTCCTCTCATTTTTACAGTCTAAGGGAACTTTTGTGTTCTTATAAATGTTGCAGCCTAGGAATAAAGAAACAGAAGGTAGTGTAGTCATGAGCACAGCTGTATGCACTTAGAGGAAGGTAGAATTCATGCTTGCATATGTAGAAAGAAAATCTATATGTGCACATTTTCTACATGCAAGTCTGTATACAGATACCTACAATTTATATGCAAATCTGCATATGCAGATCTTTATTCAGACTGGATTAGTTTGTTTAAATAATGAAATAAAATAAAAATTGTTTTTTTTTTTTTTAAAGAACAGAAGATGAATTTGCATTATAAATGCTACATGTGAAATGTGGAATACACTATGATTATAGTAGTGGAATGAAAAACTTATGGAAAGACTATATTCCCACCTGTACTAGAACCCGGAAAGACCCGAGTATATATTTGGTTTCTTCAAACTCTCTCTGTTTTTCAGGAAGCCAGTACTTGTGTCTCTGGGGACCCTAGTGCTGTGAGTGGTTGAACTTGTGTAACTAGTGGCTCGTACATAGAAAAGAGTCTCCTGAGGAGCAAAGTTCAACAGTGTACGCAGTACAGCATGCTTGTGATAACCCTAGTAAATCTAAAGGAAGTTTAACTGAAGGACTCTGAGAACTTTTTTCAGACCTCCGTGATAGACACAGTTACCACTTGAAGTCATTTTAAAATATGTTATGCAGGATTTTGTCCACGTGTAGAACATCTCATCCAAAAACAAAAAAAAAAAGCAAAATGAAGACAACAGTTGAAAATAAGCTGCCCTTCAAATGCCGTTAAACAGCACCTATTATTCTGAGTTAAAATAGGGACTCTTTCTTTGAGAACTTTTCATATGAAATTTTCTGAGGCTTCATCCAGAGTTTCATAAGATAGAAACATATAGGAGTGGGGAGGGGAAAAAACAGAGGAAAAAGGAAATGGTATAAATCTGGAAAGGCTTTTCTTAGCCCCTCAGACCAGCATTTCTGATATGAGACACAAACTGTAAAAATAAGCCTGTAAACAAACAAACAAAAAAGATTCTTTTAATGTATCTCTCTGAAATTAAGGTAATCTCTCTCTGAAGATGCCATGAATTTCTTCATGCTGTCGCAGAAATTTTTTGCAGAGTGAATTTCATTCATATCCTGTATTCAGCATCTCCACAGCATTTGTGTTAAATTGTATGCATTGTTTAATATAAACCCTGATCTATTGAGATAAGATTTCTCCTGTTTTCTCCTTCATTTTCCATGTTTTCTATCTACAAAAAATGAGGAGTGTTAAGAACCTCGGGATGTGCTAGTGCCCATTACCTGTATTTCTTTGCAGCCCTATTTGCAGTATGTCATTCTCTTTCAATGCTTATTTGGTTTGCATCTCTGCAGTAGGTGTGTACATGACTGCTTTTAAACATCCTCTTCTCGTGTTCTTGTAGTAAAGTTGTTGTACTAACATTACATGATCCATTTTAGAGCTGTATCTGTTTTCTGTCATCTTAGCCAGTCTGTTCTATGTAGATGACTGATTAGAAGCCAGTCTCTGCTGTCCCTCTTATATCTATTTTCCACGCTGTTCATGGATTTTTTTTATGGTTATATGTGTTGTGGATTTCAGAGGGATATTTCCCATGCAACTTGCTCGTGATTTGTGCACAGAAATCATGGAGCTGAGAACTAGACTAATGTCTATGTACAAGAATGTCTTCTAGTACTATGAGTATACAAAAATAATGTATTTTTTCTTATTTTGGATGCCTTCTAAGAAGTTTCCCTGTGTTTTTTCCTGTATACTTCTAACTGGGCTGAAGCCATCTTTGATGACTCTTTGATATTGGCTTCCAAAAGAGAGATAAATAACAGAGCTGCATTCCTTTGATGGATTTGGAACTACAGTTTGTTAGCTAATTGTTTCTGAATAATAGCCTATGAGAAAGTGGAATTCCTCTCTTATCTATCTCCTGTGGCCTCACTTTCCGGGAAATAAAGTTAACAAACCTCTTTAACAACCAGGCCGCAATCAGTATGCCAACACTTGCTGCCATCAGACTTAACGGGAAACCTCATGTCACTGCACAGAACACTGACTGTTCACCATAAAATCAACTATGTCCTCAGGTTATGAGCCTTGGGGGGACCTTTTAAGATAAAGGAGTTGTTCCAAGTCAGTCTTACAGCTTGCTGTTTCTGAGAGAAATCTCACTTCCACTTTGGCAGTCGCTTTCTCTTCTTTCCTCCCAGCCACTGAATCCTACCCCCTCTGATGTGGCCTTTTACCTTCTCGGATTCCCTCCATGAGCAAATGCAGAGCATCTTCTAGGCCTGTGTCTGTTGAAGGGTTCTCTGGTTATACATGTGGCTAAACAGGCTAGAAGAGGGGTCTGAGCTAACGCAGAAACAGCAGAAATATTCCAAAATTCTCTTTACCTGTGCAGAATAGATAAAGGAGTATCTTGAAGACTGTGTGAGAATAGACCTAATAGATATTCATGCACGTTCTGCATCATAAAAGCTGAAGTCAAAAGGTTTGAAGAAGGAAAAACTTGTTTGCAGTTCCAGCTGAGCATAGAGGCTAAATGCCATTGTTGACTGTGCTGTTTTCAACCATTTCAATTTTGAATATTCTGATAAGTAGACAAAGATTCTGTACAGTTTCACTGCAGAATATATATAGAGTTTACTCTTTCCAAGGCAAGTATATGGTGAATGTTCATTGTTGTTTTTTCACACGGTTGTACCATTGCATAGGATTTGCCTCAGTATGCCTCTGTAGACATATTAACTTCATATTAGCTTTTAACATAATAACGTTTAATTTTCCTTTTAGAACTTGGTGTTCAGTAGCTACTGTAAAGCAGTTACTGGCCATTCAGATCATGTCATACATCGAAGGAGAACAGCTACCTCATGTGTACGGTGCTGCCAGGTGACTGAGCTGCCATCCTTCCTCTGCATAGCCAGCCCACGGGTAAGTCCAAGTGAAGCTGTACATTAAATATTTTCTATTGTGTTTTAAATCTTCTCTTAGAATTGTGTCCAAGGAACAGAATGATCTACTACTTTCTTTTGATTGGATTAAAATGTCGTAAGGATATCCTTTTGGTACTGTATTCTATAGAGCTTTTTGTCATAGGGGAAATGACTGTGATGTGCATTGATGGGAAAAGGGAAGTGATAGTACGATGCTCCCAACATGAGTAATTTGGAAGTATTTAGATTTCACTTTCTCTCATATACCAAAAACTGTAAAATTATAAAACAATGGGCCAAACAGATCGTTCCCATGTAATCTGAAGAGGATGTAGGTAAGGTATACAAATAGGATAGGGAGATTTTTTTAGCAGCTGCATTGACAAATCGGGCTGAGGAGGAATGCTTTTTTGAAGAACATTCAGTCTCTGTCAGCTTATTTGTGTCAGCTTATGCTCCAAAAAGGAAACATCGAATTCCGGTATATGAGGATTATTTGAGCTGGCATTTTCTAGATTTTCTCACTATTAAGTGACACTGCTTTGGGTTCTCTGTTCACTAGTAAGTGAATTTTGAGTTGCTTCAGCTGAAGTTTGTTGAACTGACAGAAGGCACCTTCACAAGTGTATGGCTGTTGTTTTCATCTTGTTTTACTGCATTTTGGTGAAGTTGGGCAAAATGTACTCATGATTCAAATCTGGGCTTGAGTCTGCCATATGTGACCTCGTACTAGATAAGCAGACCTATGGAGAGCTTCCATCTGCAGAACAGCCTTTTGTGCTGAGGAGGTTCTGACCCAGGCTTTTGGCAAAAGGTGAACTATTGAATATTGTTTCTCCTAGTTGTCTGGATGAACTTCAGTTTTGAGGAAGCAGCTAAAAGTAAGATAAACAGGCTGTTTCTGTAGGATGCTGGGCGAAATACAGAGGTAAAATTCTGCAAAAACATCTCTGTTAGGCACGTCCTTGTTCCTGTTAAGTACAAAAAAAGCTGAAGCCATGCATCACCAAGTAGATGATCTAGTCATCTTGAATATTTTCTGGTTTTGTTTTTTTTCTTTGCTATGTAGTCCCTTGTTGTTCTCATCTTAGTAAATTGGAGATGAAGAAATCTAAATGAGAAACTGCAAATCTACAAACAATAACTAATACAATAACGTTATCTTGCATTGCTTTATTGTCCAATAAAATATGCAAAAACTTTCATTATCTTGCAAAGAATAATTAATTTTATATTTATGAAACTTTCCATAGTCTCAGATAATCATCTGCTCTAGGGGAAAATTCCTACCTGAAATATAGTGAAAACTTGGCATCGGTGAGGCTAAGACATCTGCTTGCAGTTACTTCGAAGCAATAGCAGGCCAATAAAATCCCCATTATTTAAAGAGGAATCTTATTAGTAGCAGTGATACCAAATAGGCTAGCAGTAGACTTTTATTATCAGGCTACTCAGATGTTCTGTTATTTAATCGGTGTGGATGTTACTTCTGCAGGTTTGATCTAATGCAAATGTGAAGGCAATGGCACGCTGGCCTCTGGAGAAGGGAGGATAGCAGAAAGCACCTATAAGATGCTCCTTAAACAGCATATATGTAGGAATAGCATATCAGCTCCTCATGTCAACATACTGTCTGTTCAGGGGTTAGGAGCTATTCTGAAAGTAAACATGACCCTCCTGCTCCTTCACATTCCCTTAGCCTGCGACTCTGCACCTAGAGTTGCTCTGCTCAGGAGGGCGCCCCAAAGACTTTCTCTGCTTTAGAGAAGGGACTGGAGCAAAAGGCTCAGGTGGTAGTAAGGGAAAGGAGAAGGGAGATCATGTCTGTTTTTTGTTCTAGTAAATAGAAGGTGTTTGTTTTGGCTTGGCTGATATTTCAAAATGATTAAGTGAAGACATGTCCTTTTATTTCTAGGAATAGAAATACTTAATTTTATGCTTGCTGGAAACTCTAGGCAGGAATTTATGACACCTGAAACAGCAGAAAGAGCACATGTGTTTCCAGAAAGTGTAGCCTTCTTTTGTTATTTGGCTTGATGATTTTGGGGAAGTTATTGGAGCAAATGATGGAATAGGAGTATTGTTTTTTACGTGGCAGCTCTGGGAAAATGGAGGTGAGAGGCAAGGAGGATTGATGGTGATGAGGGTTTTCACTACTGTATTTTTCTTTGTAGCCATTTGCTGACATTTTTTTCTGAATTAATATAGGTTCCAGAGATTAAAAAAGAAATTTGGAAGATAGATCTTGTATTTTCATTAGAAAGCTGATTAATTCAATCCAGTTCATTTTAGTTTAGCAGATAGATCCCAGTGTCACAGGTATTGCAGTGCACAGTGCCTCTGGACAACTTACCATGTCTAAAGAGTTGACTTTGCATGGACCTAAATGCAGGAAAAAAAATAAGTTATCCTAAATTAAGTCACAGAATTGAAGGAAAGGAGGATATATGAGTGTATTACCACTTTTTTTTTTTTTTTCCTTTTAAATGTATTAGTGAACTGTGACACTTTTATTCAGTCTATTTGAAAGTAGTACATTGAAATACATGATGGTCTAGCACTTAGGTCTCATACCTGTTGTCGCAAGTAAAACCACATTAAAAAGCCTGAAAAAAACCCTCAACTCTTCCTTGGAGAGGGAAAAAAAAAAAAGAGGAGAAGCATGAACAAGCTGGAATGGAAAATTTTATCTGTTATAATTATGTTGTTTTTTCCATGTAAGAAGTTATAAAAAACATAGAACTTTACCTTAAAAGTGTGTGTGTGTGTATTTAAAAAAAAAAAAAAAAGCAAAATCCCCAAAAGCTGGCAATAAAGATAGTTGTAAAGTCTATATGTTAGTCACTGTTACCCAGGTATATTTCCCATGTGGCAAGATTTGTTCCTGCTAATAGAGGGGTTATTCTGAAGCACACACAGCATTCATCTTAGCACTGTCTTGTAATAGCTCTTGACTGTTAGATTGACTATATTTCTGTAATTAGCTATTAGTTTGCCTTATTTTGTGTGTGGACTCCTAGGTGTCCTGGAAATAAGTGTAACTGATTGTGCGTAGCTGTAAATGTTTGTTCTAGTCTGTCCGGTATGGAAACATGAACAGAAGTCTGAGGGTTAATAGTGTCCCTTAAAATAGATACTAGCAGTAGCTGCCATGGTTTGCACTGGACATCAGTCCTTCAGGCAGCAGGATCTGAACTTCTGAATTGAGAAGCACTGTTCGCTTGTGCAGAAGACTCTTTAGGTCTCAGTCCTGTACTTTGACTGCAGATGGCAGTACAAGACAGCAGGAACTCCAACACATAGTTAATTAGAGTAAGTAGTGAACGTTTATACAAAATCTTATTTATTCTGGTCTCTTTCACTTTGCAGTGTTCCATATGACACTGCATATAGACCTGTAAGCCAGTTTCTCTTAAAAATAACAAAAACATAAAGAATTTTCAGCTGCAGTGCATAGATAATATTTTCTTGATCTTTAGTGTTTTAACCGTTCTATTATCAAATAATTCTAACACCTTTCTAATTCTCCAGAAGCTTGTCTGTTTAGTGTTCACCATCCAGGTGATGGATTTCTCACTGTGAAGCTCTGCATCCTTTTTTAAAATGTGAAAATTTTAGCAAGTTGTTTCCATCTGTGTTCATATTTTATTTGTTGCATTATTTCTCATATTCCTTTAGTTAATGCGTTCATCTTCCAGACTGTTAGGATTCATGATAATACTTCTAACATACATGAATATACATGGATAATCCTGTTATTTCTACTTCTGAAATACAGAAACTGTGGCTTGTAAAGTAATGATATATTGTCTACCTTTATTAATGAAAAAGCTACAAAGCATTGCAAATTCCTGACTTTTCTCTCTTATAAAAATACTATTTTTTTTTGAATTTAAGGGAGTTTACAACATATTTCTAGGTCTCTTGATAGTATATGAAAGTTTCTACTATCTTTGCAAATAGGGCTATAAATAGCTTTTGTAACCGCCTACCCAGAACTCGCCCAAAGCAGACCTATATTCAGAAAAGATAGGGAGAAGTTGGCAATCTGCCTTTAATTGTAAAGAATTCTGTGTTACACGGTGAATTGTATATGTATGTACGAGTGAAAGTGTGGTAGTTGATCCATTTGCTTTAGATGTATGGTTTAACTCTTGGTGAAGGATCTTAAGATGAGCCCTGGAGAATAGACTGTCCTGATATGTGTGAGAGCTCTTGTCTGTTGCTCTTTTTGATTTTCCCAACTCCGGTGGATTGGAGAGAATGGAAGGATTTCCCAGATTATTGTGTCTACAGATCTGTTCTTAAGCCCCAACTCTTTTCATCTAGTACAAGAAGAGCACACGTCAGATTATGTAGTGCAGCATTCCTTGTCTTTTCTGGAGAGGTGCATCCTTGGTGAGAGACTTCCTATATTCATGTCGCTTCTTTGCTCTTCATTGGCCAGTCATCAAAATCCGTGTGCTCTCTGCAGTTATCCGTAGCACAGGATGGCATCTTGAAGTTGCCTGTTACCTGGTAAGGGAGAGATAAGAGAAAACTATATAGTGTGCAAAGGGCAGCCTTGGCAGCTGGAATAGACCCTTTACTCAGGGACTTCACAGCCCTCTGGGCATACAGCTGTTTGGCCAACATGCACCTTCTACTGTCTGTCCAGGCTTGGAAAAAAAAGCGATGGAAATGTTCCAAGATAGCTCGTATGGCATAAAATGAGATTTCCTGTGTTTGCAACACTAGCCTGTGTAGCTGGGTCGTAAGTAATGAAGTAGGTAATGGGGCGAGGAATTCGTAGAATGGTTTTAAGAAACAGGAGATGATCCTGTGCTCACTGGCTCGGTTTCTGGGGCCCTTTCCTGTCCAGGTCAGCATCCCTACTCAGAAGTGTGCTCCTGCACAGCATGGCTGTTGCCCTGTCTTTTTTTCTATTCTTCCTAGCTTATATGTCTTCCTAATTTTGAATTGTGTACCATGAGTTTTTGCCAAGGACAATTTGTAAAATCTCATTTCTGCTCGGTAAAGACCGATTGTGAAAGGCAGAAATTAAAAAAAAAAAAAAAAAAAAAAAAAAGACTGGGCAAAATGACATGCACAGCGAAGATAACGTTCTTTACTCTCGGCTTTGCCCTCCGTTGCATAGCAGTTGGCACAAGACACTGTTTGTCAAAGGAGAGAAGTCCACAGCTGATCGTTCATAGGACTTTTTTTGTGCAATGCTAAGATGTCGCAGCTTTTCTTGTTTTAAGTCAGTCTATGATTGTTTTCCATTTGTACGTGTCAGTAATGATTCAGCTTTTAAAATTTGAACTTTGGCAAAGTAACTGAGCTGGGGATTTGGGGAATGATGATCAAAGAGAGCTTGTGAACGAGAGTATCGATTGTTATTTACCTCGTAGGTAACTGCTGTGCCGCTGGAATTCTACTGCAATGATCGAAGTGCAGAATACGAGCGCAGGGCCCTGAAGGAAGGAGGGAGCCTCGAAGCAAAGCAGTGTGTGCTCCACGGAGCCCCCGAGCTAGCCGCTGACTGGGTGAAGCAGAGCTCCCGCTTCTTCCCAGAGTGTCAAGGAGGCCTGCTGGGAATCAGACCTCAGAATGGCTGGTCTTTTATCAGGATACCAGGTAAGCTTATAGTTTCTTAGATAAGGACATCTGCTCTTTGGTGCTCACAGTGGTTGCAGCGGTCTTCATGAGTGAAAATTAACCCTGTCTTAAAACATGCTGTGACTTCATATCTTTTGCTGTCTGGGGTAAAGCTGTCTGTGAAGACTCATCAAGTCTGATAAAAACATTTACCACCTTCTTTTTCTCTAGCGGTCAACTCTCAAAATGGTTGTAAGGAGATGGTCTTACTTATTAAAAGAATACTACTGTTAAGCTGGAGAGGGAAGGATTGCAAGAAAAAATAGCAATTTCTTATTTTCTGAACAACCTTGATAGTGGCCTAAGAGTTCTTCTGGCCTCCGTACTAGAAGGGTAAATGCTACTTGTTGGGTTTGGGGCACAAGGGAAATTGGCCTGCAAAACAAGGCATAAGGAGTTTATTGAATTTCAGCTGGAAAAAGGAAAACTTATTCATATTTCTTGGTAAAGCAGTAAAAGATAGCAGTGTAAAAATAAAGAAAACACACCTCTTTTTTTTGTCCTTGGAATTTGACTAAAGTAATCCAAGATGGCTTAGAATTTGGTTACCAATACGGCAGTGACTTTCATGGGCTGAATGCGCTCGAGTTTTGTCGGAAGATGGTCCTGAGCAGTGAACTGATTTCTGCATAAGGCACTAGAGATCTGAGAGATAGCCAAGAGGAAAAACAGCTTACACTGCCAGATCCTAAGTTATTCCCAGACCCTTTTGGGTCAAGGATGTTTGGCGGGGGAAGTGAACACAGTAAAAGGAAAATGGCCTTTTGCTTGCTATAGTCCGGTTTGAGGAGATACCTCAAGTATTTGGAGTCATTTGAAGAGGAACTCATTTTGCTGAGCTTGTGCTAGATTAATGTTTAATGATATTTGATGGTTTTACATAGTGTTCTTTCTTTAGGAGTGCAATGGGTAATTTATCAATTATTTGGAAACAGAAGACTACAGGGAAGTAGTGAAGGATAAAATAAGGTAGAAAGTGTGGAGGGAGAAATGAGGAAAATTTGAAATATTTATGGGTGGCATTAGAATAGAGAGAAGGATGAAATCTCATCAAAACACTTCCAGTTTTAGGCCGATGACTTTGTTATCAGCAAAAATTTATAAAAGAGTAAAGATGAGTTGCAAGAAACTTACAGGAATGGGTGAATGGATGCAGGAGAAGATAAACTGCCAGAGCTCAATACAGAAGTTGACTGCAAGTATGGCTGGGATGAATGCTGTAAAAGCTGGTGGGCTTTGGCCTGTGTTGGAATTAAAAGCAGATACAGGAGGAGATTGATGCAGCTGTGTTTTAATTAGGTGGGAAGCAGCATTCAAAACTAACCCTATTCTGAGGGGAGAGGACAGATGGCACAGCAGCACAGCTGTGTTTATATGTGCAGAAGAGGCACGGTGCGTTATAGAAAGCGATGGAAGAGGGCATTTACCAGGCTGTAGTGCAGCAAGTGTAAAGTGAAGCTGCAGATGTGAAGGTGTGTGGTGAATAGGTGACAGGAGCAAAGGGGAAACCTCTCTCTCTTAACCCTGATCTATCCTTTCTCAGACTCGGCGTTCCCAGTCCCCTGGCAGCGCGCTCGCTTGCGATCACTGTGGGAATCTCTTGAGGCTTTTCCTGTTCTTTGAAAGAAAAATGGTCCTGGATTAAATGGCAGGAAGCGTCTGAGTCCTTTTAGCATCGATAAAAAGCACCGGCCTCACTGGCTGTTTACTGTGAGAGCCGGTTAGCTCCTCACTGACCCCATTGTGCTGCGGGCGGCCGGGAGGGGAGCGGGGCCCTCAGCTGCTCCCGCACTTTATCTCCCTTCCCTCGGCTTTGTGCGTGTCCAGCGGCGCTTTCCCGCGTCCTCCGGAGAGCCGTGAGCCCCGCTCCAGTCACGGGCCAGAGCTCCTGGCTGCGGTTAGCTGGAGTCATAATCGCTTGGGACTGTTCTTCCCAGGCCATATTATCCCAGAATATCCCCTTGGAGGTAATTTATGTCCATATCCCTCCCTCCGTGCCTGGACGTAGGGCTTTTCTTTTTCTTTTTTTTTTTTTTTTTTCTTTTTTCCCCCTCTGTAGACTGAAGCCATACAATGTGATTTTAGAGCTCCTGGCTCTCTGCTCTGGTTGTTTCACACTTTTTGCGTGCCGTGCTGCAGAATAACCCAAGGATTGCATCCCAGGGAGAACCTGCTTAGCAGCCTGGGATCTGCATCTCACGACTTGTTTTTGGTTAAAATTATATTCCTTTGATGATGCTGTTAAAAGGGAAATCAAAAGACATTGTCATTGGAATTGTTAAAAATTGGTGATTAACAAACCAAGAAGGTAAAATTGCAAATTTTTGAAGTGTCATTTAAAATCAGACAACTCCTTTTTTTTTCCCACGGTAAAACGGAAATAGCAGTGAGAGAAACTGGAAATGGAAGATGCTTTGTGTTTTGTTTTGTTTTTTATCTCCTTCCCCTACTAAGTGTCCTGTTTGCTGAAGACAGCTTGAATAAATAGGTGTATTTTCTGTAAAGGCTTTCCCGAATTTGTCATTTTTAAGCACTAGGTGGCAGGCTTTAAGCATGTAAAAGCTTTTGAGCTTGGAAAACAGCAGTGTCAAAAGAGCATACTTAAGGATGCCAGTATAACACTGAATGTTTTTTATTCCGGTAATGATAAATCTTTTTTTGATAGTTGTTTTGTTTTCCGCTTTTTTTTCTTTCTTTTTTTTTTTCCCCGAAATTCTGCTATGCCAACGTATCTGACTAACTAAATTGTTAACAAATTGTGAATTTTCAGGGCTGTACAACTGTCCACAAATTATGCTGCTATATAAAAATAGTTACTTATACAGTGGAGATCAAACAGCAAAGGACTCACATCATTTCCAGTTACCAAACTTTCATTTTACCTATTCATGCTTATAAAAAGAGTATGTGAGAAAAGCGGAAGGATCTTGCTTTTGGAAACTTGCTAGTATGTTTATCTGAGCTAGTCTACATTGGCCTTGAACAGCTGCTGCTTGTTGTCTCTTTCTCCTTCCATTCAGATGGCCTTTGGTTAATAGTCATATTAGCTTGTTACGTGTGCCTAGGAATTTCATGTTATATCACCCCTTTTATTTAATTCATTCTGAAATACAAGCTCATGGATCAGAACAAAAGAAAAATATGGTGGCTTCTCATTTAACGAATAAAACCACATTCAGTGAAGAGAATAAAGATTCCTGTTGTGCAGACTTTGTGATGCAACATAAATGTATTTTGAAACCAAATAACTCTTTGTTATTTCTGTTATAATTTAACTGTGCAAACTCAAGGCTTGCCCTTCTTTAGAGGAATTCTTGAAATTGTTAAAAAAGTGCAGTCATTGAGACTGTATTACATTTTAGAGGTTGGTGTGCCATTATACGCTATGGTGCCTCTAAAACAAATGTGCACCTGAGCTGTGGCCTTGAGTTGGCCTTGCAGAATCTGCCTTGCAGGGCTCTGCAGTACATGGATTCCCTGAGGGGTCGCTGGGGATTCAAGCAGTGGTATATGGTGCTCACCCCTGGAAGGCAACAGCATCGCCGTGGGATGAGATCTGTGTGGAAAAGGGAGAGCAAAGCAGTGAAAGTCCCAATAGGCTGACCAGCAAGAAGAGCAGAGCTCTTTTGTCTGGGTTTTATAAAGTCCAGGAATATTGCTCTAAATTTTCCAAAGGAGAATACATGCACAGCATTAGTTTATAGTGCAAGTATAATCTCTTAATAATTTTAAGCAGTTCTGGCAGCTCACAGTTTTGATTCATAGAAACCAGTTCTGTTGCTGCATCTTCTGATGTCCTAACACAGGTCCCAATAATTCCAGAATTAAGGCCATATTTTACATGTAAACTAAAGAATATGATTTTGAGAGAGATCTTAATTGAAATATTCGATGGATGAGGAATTCACCTCATTTCTGGATATATATTTTGTGGACTAGTTTTTCCTGCATTATTGGAAGAATGTAAAAAACACGTCTGTAAAATTTTAGTTTAGACGTAAGTCACTGGGTACTGTAATTTTTCTGTTCCTATATTTTCTATTGTTAGAAACCTTTGTCCTAAAAGGGAACCTTAGCTATTGCGGATTGCATTCTGAAAAAATGCATAGGATTGAGTTTCTTAGCTCTCTCACTGCAGAAGATGGTTTTAAGATACTGAGATCTTGGAGCCTTTTGCCTCAACACTTAAAAAATAAACAAAAATTTGTAAAAGTGAGTACTAAGTGAATCGCATGTAAATGCAAGTTATTTCGAAATGATTTGTTGAAAGGAGTAGAGAAGAAGAGTTACCTTGCTGTTTTTCCTCAGTTAAACCCCTGCTTGTACTTAAAAAAATCTGCGTACCTGCCATGCCACATCACTGCACGTGGAGGCTCCCGGGCTTGGCTGCCTGCCCTGTTGCTAAGTCCGTCTTAGAAGCACCATTTTACAAGAGATCTGTAGATCTCTTTTCCACTAGTATGATCTTGTTTTTAGCTACATTAAATTACATGCTGCTAAGATTAACTAATTTTGGTATATAGCATTTTTAAAAATCAGAATATACTACAATACTGTAGTAAGCGCATTACAGAAATTGGATTTTGCTCAGTCCATCAGTCTGTTTTCAGTAAAATTGTGCAAAAATGTTTACCTCCTAGATGTTAGAGGATGGTACCTGCTAGACATGTTGAAAATATTTGGATTCTGTACTAACCTACACCATCTGCAGTTGTCAACTTTCCGTTTTGGCTGCAAACCTACATTCAGGCATCTCAAGGAATAAAAAATCATCAGAGGCCTTTCCAACAGATAATTTTTTGGAAGTAAATTTCTCTTCATCCTCTTTCAACAGTAACATTGTTTACTGAAGTTTATGTGCGGAATGTGCAAACAGGAAACTCTCCTTCCTGAAAAATAATTCATGAGTGGTGCTGAAATAGAGAGGACATGAAATACAAGGTCTAGAGTGGCTTAAAAAGTTGCCATTGAGAAACATTTCTTAAAACAATCAGAAAACCAAAAATGGAGGGGGTGAAGTAAAAAGAGTTAAAAAGGCAGCACTGTTGAGAGGCTGTTACCTTACAGGGACCTAGAAAATTATTTTCACTCTGTGTTGGTGGTGGGTTTGGTCTTGAAACTAAATCTATGAAGAATATGCCTAAAGCTCAGCAAAACATTAACAGAAAGTAGCCAAAAGACAGCATTTCATGTTTAAAGTGTGTGGGGGAAAAACACTTCAACTGCCAAATTAATATGAAGGCATGTTGTGGTTGTTGACACGGTCAGAATAAACCCTTAGAAGGAGGAAATGGCTAAAAAATGGAAAACTGTGGTGAGATTTTGCCAAGCAGATATGTTCAGATATGTTCCTATATTCCCATTCCAGCTAACAAAAGTTACCGTCAGCAATGTGATGATAAATATGTCATTGAAAAGGGATCTCGTAGCTTCTTTCATCACAGCTCATCACCTTAAGGATTACGGCACAGTGAAATCCTCCTAAACTTAGAAGTTAATTTGGTATATGCTGCTGTTTGGACTTTTTTTAGTTACCTGTTTTTTTTTCCCATTTCCTCTTAGACAAAGAGAGTCTGATCACCGATAGTGGGAAACTTCATGCTCTTGATCTTCTGTTGACACGTCTGAAATCTCAAGGACACAGAGTTCTCATCTACTCCCAGATGACGCGGATGATTGACTTACTGGAGGTAGGAGAACTATAACCCATCAGAGGCGAATTCGGAAGCTGCAGATTTAGCAATAATATTTTGGAGAAAATACTGTAATTTGCGGTAAACCTGATGTAAAGTTATTGTAATTAGGGATACCTGGTAAATGGACTGATTGAAGTGAGAATATAAGACCTGCCAACTCAGACAAAGTCAGACAAAAATTTCAGCCGAGCGTCATGCTTCCACCGGTGTACAAAAGCAGATGGCTAGAGGAAGATGTATAAGAATGGTGATATTTCCTGATTATTCCCTCAGCCTCCAGCAATCTGCAAGTCAAGGACTTTGTGAGCCAGCTGTGGTTTCTATCTATTCAATAATCCTAAAAGGATTCCTCTTCTACAAAAGTGTGCAGGTTCCTCTTGAATTTTTGTACTTTTTTGTAATTTCTGCTACCCTACATCACAAGTCCTATAAAAGCATTTTAAGGCCAGCAGTTTACATAAGCTCAGTTATATGCTGCTTTTTGTTAGGAGAGAAAGCAGAGAGCTGGTGTGGCTGCCATTCCTTGTCTTGGTTCTTTCCCTGGCATTGCTTCCTATGCCTCTTTTTTTGTGACAGGCACTGGACATGTTGCAGGTTTGTTGACACCCTGCATTACACCATGCAGCCCGTAAGGCCGAGTGTTTAGTGCTGCTGTCTTTTCTGTTAGCATTCCACTTCAGAGGCTTGGGAGCAAGTAGTTCTTCGTATAGTATCTCCTAAATGTTCAGCTTCACTTGTTGAGTTTCTTACCCAAATAAGTCAGCTACCAGGTTCTGTTTTTACCTCCTCCCCCACCATGACCCAGATGCTTGAACTAAGCCAGCTGAAAGTCAAGTGAGGACTCGAATAGCAAGAAAATCTTTGCAGAAGTTGTATAGCAACAGATTTTTCTGTCCAGAAGTGTCAAAAATCACCCCTTCAGCCTACATAAATACGAAAGACTATAGGATGTCCTGTTTCTTTTAACTGTGTTTTGTCTGTGTCAGTGTAACAACTATTCTGTCAGCCTAATCCATGCAGGTCAGAGAGCACAAAATACATGCGTGTAAAGTCATAAAACTAGGTTTGACGATTTAGCTTTAGCTTAAGAACTGCTTCTTTATTGAGCTGCTACGGAACAGCAGGTATAAATACAGAGAGGAAATGACTTTGTTTCAACAAAATTTTACAAATACAATTTCATTATTTTGTGCAGCTCTGTGTTACAAAATATTGCATGCTTTTTAGGTTAATGTTGCATTTATTTTTTTTCAGATCTGATTGTTTTCTTCTGTATGTAAGAGTAACTGCCAGGGATTTCAGTAGGGTTCACATGGCATTCACCTGAGGAGGGGTCAAATTATATTCACAAATTCAGTAAAATGTCCTAGTTATATCCTACAAAAAATATGTGCAAATTTGTGTTAAAATACACAGAACTTGATTTGGATAATGAAATAGGGAGGAAAAGACATTTTATGCCTTTTGAGAAAATATCCTTATCTGAGGCCAGAAGAGTACTTAGTTTAATACTGCATTAACCCCGGTGGAGTCATTCTTCCTTGCTTGTTTCTTCTGCTGGTGCTCCACAGCCAGGGTCAGTTCCATTATTTTTCCTATATTAATACTTCTGGTGCTTTGCTGACTCCTCTCACTAATAAAGATCATCAGCTGAATTTTCAAGCAAGTCTAGTGTACGTGTCCCCATGCGATTAATCATTGACTTTTTTAAACCTTTAAAACAATTACCATGATGGCTGGTTTTGTCATCTTGCACCTCTTGATGTGGTTATTGTTGGTTCTTCATTTTGTCTCAACTGTGCAATCTGCACATAGTGGCGTGACCTCAATCCTTCCAGATGGTCAAGGATTAGGTGGTGCTTTACCTCCTCATGTTCTGCATTTTCTTAATTCTCCACCATTTGCAGGGAATAGAAAGATAAGCAGTGATCAAGTACATCAAGTGCCCAATTAAAGTTAGGGAGCAAGTGTGTTAATTCTTGAATAGTTTCTTTGCTCTCATAGTGCTCACATTTTTTTCCTGAAGCTGAAAGAGTGTCTTCTCTGAGAGTGATCAAAACACCAAACTATTGTGAAGTATAGTATAAATTGTAATATAGTTAATATTAAAAAAAAAAAAGTTACTGAATAAACATATTAAAAAAAAATCACAGGAGTGCTGTTAAAACCCCGTGAGTTTTTCTTTTTGGTTATAGGAAGGTGAAGAAAGTCAGAGCCTACAACCTGTTAGGCAGAGAGTTGAAAGAGGGTTCAGCTAAAGGCTAAGTTACTAGGGTAATTTTATGGAAGAAAAACATACATTTTGGTTTTGAAAGTATAGAGTAGTTTATTACTTTGTGTTGTAGTAGAATTAAGATCTGAGGTAAAGGTACAAGCACTTGACAGAATAGAAAACCTATTTGCAATGGAGTTTGGTTAGGAGATGTGCTAATGAAGAGAGGGTTTGTAGTCAGTCAAGACTGAGTCAAGATGTTAAAAGACTGAATCAAAATAAATGCTGATAGAGACAATAGGAAAGAAAAGGCTCTTGCGATGAAGAGGATCAATTAAATCTCTGACAAAGGTCACATAGAACCTAAATGACAGCTCTGTGCTTGTGTAGAAATGGAATAAAGCAAGAGTAAATGAGAGCCTAAGTGCCTCATTAAGCAGCTCTTCTCTGCTTCAAAATTCTTTTTAAATTCTATCTCTCTCTGCTAAAGTGTGCTGAAGTCTGCTGAAGTAAAGACAGCACCATGTCTTCTCACACCACATCAGTTCTTGATCTGCTGAACATGGGAGCTTGGAGCAAGATGAATCTAATAGTTCTTACTGCTAAAGCACCATCTGTTCCCTTCCTGCCTTCCTGTGCAGCCACAGCTTCTCAGAAAGAGATGCATCGACCAGTAGGATTTACATCCAGCTAATATAACAAATAGGAGTTAGATGGGCAAAGGTTGTCAGTGATAAGATGTTAGAAGGCATCTTCTCAAAGAAACTCTGTGGATATCTACATAGATTGGAGATCCATCTCCCCATTTCAAAAATGGTTGATTTGTCGCACAGTTACCAGAAAATACTGGGCACTTCAAAGCATGAAAAATGACTCTCGTGGAAGAAAGCCTTTGCCTACAGCATTCCTGTTTGATGCCATCTGATTTGTGTCCCAGGCAATGGTTCCAGTTCTGCCACTTGGCAGGAGCTGAGTATTAACACACCAACGTTTCAAAGTGTTCCTGTACTCAGTGAGATCCACAGGCTCTTCACTGGTGAAATAATGCCTGGGCAGGCGTTGCTGTACAGGCTTTTGAAAGCCACTAGTCAAGTTTAAAATCAGCAGAGAACAGAAACATGGCTGTCTTGTTTTTGTGTGTGTTTTTGTTTGATTTGGTCAAAGTTTTGATTATGTGAAAGCAAACTCTTAAAGAAGTTAGTGATTTTTACCTGTTTATTTACGTTTATTTACTTACGGGGAAAAAAAAAGGAGACGTATCTTAACACAGCCCAATATGTGCATCCCCAATTTTGAAATGCTGAAAGGAAAATTGTAAATGAATAAAGGCTGAACCGACATAATTTCTTAATTCGTAGCCTCTGTGAAACGCGAAAAGTAATTAAAGATGATTAAAAGTAGCGTTAATTTCTAAATTTCTGTTGTTATCAATGTGAATTCCATTTTATAGCTTTTCCTGAAGAATCAAGACAACAGCTTCAAAAGCAACTGTATTTTTTTTTTTCTGATTTGTGTTCCTTGCAGGAGTATATGGTTTATAGGAAACATACTTACATGAGATTGGATGGCTCTTCGAAGATTTCAGAGCGAAGGGATATGGTAGCGGATTTTCAGAACAGGTAATGCATTTAATATGGCATTTCGATGCTAGATCGTATGTACATGCAGATTTGGTCTTAAGATGTAGTGCAAATCAACAAAACAATGTTTGTGCTTAAGTTATGCTTTATGATTTCAAATTGACTTATTCAAGGTTTACTGTTGATGATTTGCCAACCAGGATTTGCATCTGTTGAATCCAGTAGCATTAAGGAATCTGTGATACAGAGTGTCAGAAGCAAATTTTAGTGAACTGTTTCTTTTCCATTCCAAGTACACTATTGCTTATTGACATGTCAGTGGAAAGGGAGATGTTTGTGTGCTCTGCAAACTGATGTTCTGAAGATGAAATAGAAAATTGGGGTCTGATGGAGCTTTTGAAACTGACCTGAATTCCAGTAAAACAAGCCGTGCCCTTTCAGCGTGATTTCTGGGAACGACAGTATAATTGATTAATTTTATCTTGAATGTAGCAAGATTTATTAAGAAACCTTAAACTAATATATTAATGACAAAATATTTGTTATTAAACAGTAAGATATACTGATTAGTTAAATTTAGTAAATCAGAATGGTTTCTTGCAACCTTCACTACCATATCAGAAAATCAAGTTACTTATTATAAATTCATATATTTTACTCTAGTTTTGCTTGCACTGAGATATATGATGTGTTATTGAATTTATGGCGATTGACTTTCCTTTTGATCTTCAGATATGGCTTCGTGGGATGTTGCTTTGGTATAGTAGTTGAGTCAAAGACTGTGTGATCCTTTAGCCAGGTTACCCTTCGCAATTGATAATGTGTGCTTTAAAAACATGCTCGCTTCGCTTTCAGAGAAGTAAGTAAGGATGATGGATTATTGCTTACTGCAGGGTGCGGGGACTCATTTTAGAAGAGAACAGTCCCATGGAATCGTAGTTGAAGACTGGAAGGAAGCAATATCCAATCTTTCAGGCCAGTAGTTCTTACAAGGCTTGACGAGTCGAGGAACTGTGTGCAATGAAGAGCCTGTTCCTCCTGTGAGCGATAGAACTGGAAAGAGGTCACACCAGATACCTGAAGTGAGAGTCCTTTGCAGAGACTTTCGGCCTGTTTCCAGTTGTCAGAGATAGGTTCCTTAGGTTCCTTGGGGATTATGATGTCCTCCTGAAATCCTGATGCTTCTTCCTGTAAGACCCTTTAACCAAAAGAAGTCAAAAAGCTGTTTTTATTCATGAATAGAATTTATTTTTATTAATGAATAGAGCAACTAAAGAAAAATAATCATTTCAACAGGAAATCCCTTTGAGAGATAGGTCAGCCAGTCAAAACAAGAATTCCTATTAAAATGTTATTTAAGTTCCTCTTAAATGCAGTTTACTTATGAGAAATGTTTTCAGGAAAAAAAGCATGACTAAGACTAAACTATCCCACAGAATGCCCTAGCAGGGAGCTGAAAATATATAACCATGGGGTAGTGTCTGTGGCACTGTCCTGTTTCTTTCCATATGGCATTTGCAGGCACATTTTGAGGCTGGTGCTCAGTGACTGTCTATAGGCACGTTCCTCTGGCGTCGCGACAGTGAGGAGGCTTCCTGGCCAAGGGTCACCCTCACGGGCAATGGGCCCTTGCAGGCTCCTTTGCCCTCAAGTGCAGAGCTTGACGGTTTTCAGTTCTTTCCAACTGTCCAGAACTCAAGATGGGTTTTCATATCGGTAGATTTTAGATTGCAGCACATATTTCAGATTGCCAGCACATTTCTATTCCAGTTTCAGACTTCCTGACTTTTTTTTTCTTGAGTGTTAATTCCTGGGTTTAGTAATATTTTTTGTTGTCTATTGGCAGTTTCTTGGAGGCACAGGGAAGCAGACTTAACTTGGACCAAAATGAGTTCTTTGAGAGACTGCTTTTTTATGATACAGCTTTGCCAGTAGTTTTATTGGGTTTGAGTTATACTAACATAGACCCGATAGTGTGCAATATACCTGCACTTATTAAAAAAAAAAAAGATTTTATGGTTGGACTTTCAGTGACAAACTACTTTTAAAGGTACTTGTCTGGTGTCCCCTACCGTCCTCAGTTACCTAAAGGATTTACTAGATTTAGAGGATTACTAAAAATTAGATTTGGGGATGCCACAAGTCTGCATCAATGACCAGTGTCTTTAACGCTTGGGCAGACAAGCATAACCATCAGGGCTGATGCTCCTGTTAGGAATTGTGAGTCTCCTAAGGAGGTGCTCAGAGATGGCTTTCCCAAACTGTGTTTTGGAGCAGTGTCTATGCTTGCCACACCGTGACATTTTGTCTAGGGAGCCTTGTTCACCTCAAGCAGCTGAGGTGTGATTGCTTTATTAATGCTATCTGAGACATCCCAATCAATGTAAATGTCATAAACTTAGTGCCAAGTGGACAGGCTCCAAGGTAGGACAGTGCATGTGCACTAATAACAGAAATGACTTGCCGGCAACAAATCTCAAAGAGCTTGAATTAGAGCAAGATGAGTGACTTTCCCTTTATGCATTATCTGATCGTCAGCGCTGGCTGCATAGCTCGTGCCCGAAACAGTTTGCAGTCAATCACAACTGAATCCTTACGTTATTGTCTCGAGATGATGCATTTTAACCTCCTTTTACGTGTGTGGAAACAGAACCCAAGAAATGAGAATTATTAAGCAGCCATAGAATCAGGATTGGAGTTACGAAATTTTCAGACTGGGAACTTATTCATGCCTATAGGCCTTGTCCCTTTTCTAACGTACCTCTGTATTTGACAGTTTGCTTTTATTACTAATGAGATTGCCCTCTCCCCAGGAAGTTTGATTCTGTGCGAGACACAGAATTTAGAACAAAACTTGCATCCAGATCGCTTCAACATCTATTTTCCTTTCTGTATCAATTGAGCATTGTTAGGGCAAGTTGGTTTGTTTGTTTATTTTCTCTTTTTTTTTTTCTTATGTTGATCAGTTCTGTGAAACTATAAATTGTTTTTTGTCAAAACGAAATTTTAATTTCCAACATAGGCAAGATAAGCAGACCCAGGTTTCTTTTCATAGAAAATAAGGAGCTGCTGTTGCAAACTGAATGTTTGTGTTTACAGATCAAGGCTGCTGAAATATTAACTGCTTTCACTCCCTTTCATGTGTTTTCTTTCTTTTCTTGTCCATGAAAAGCACAAAACATTCTGAAGTGTTGGAGAGAGAAATAACTAGGATCACTTTATTGGGGTCAAAAAGTTACCTTCTCTGCTTACTTCTTGTCCATCGTGTGCAAAATAAGTTTTTTTTCTATTTCGTTTTCAGGAATGATATTTTTGTGTTCCTGTTAAGTACGAGAGCTGGTGGCTTGGGCATTAACCTTACAGCTGCAGATACGGTAGGTGAAGCTTAGTAGAGCTCACAGAGCCTTGTACAGCATACAAAATGTCTTATTAATGTTTAATTTTCAGCTTAAATATTTTCCTGCTTTTCATATCTCACATGGCCCGTTACAGCCAGTTTTCCCATGGCGCTCATCTCCTGCGTCCAAGCCCCACAATTTATTTAACAAAACTGGTCTTTCTATGTGAAAGGCTTTCACGTAGTGGTGGGGTTTTTGTTTTGTTTTTTTTTGTTTTTTGTTTTTTTTTTTTTGTTTTGTTTTGCTTTGTTTTTTGTTTGTTTGTTTTTAGTATACCATCATCATCTTGATATCACTTAAAAAAAAAAAAAGATGGAAAAGTATCTGTAGCATGATCAGAATTGCAAAGTGCTCACGACTGAAGTTATTTCAACAGAGAGAAGTAGAAAGATTTACATATCCTAGAGGTTTCTTGCATGACCAGTCTTAGTTCTCAGTTGCGGTGACTTGCTGAATGCTTCACTTTGCTGCCTTAAATTTCTTTTAATGTCTGTGCTTTGTGTTTACTGTGCATATTGTTAAAATGAATGGGCAATATAAATTTAATAGGGTATTTTGGTTGTTTGTAATAACATTAGGAGAGGAGATTTTAATCAGATTTGAAAGAAAAAAATAATTTTGAACTGTTCCTGTTGGCATGAAATTAAAATTTGGTGCAACTTTTTAACGTAAATAACACTCTACAATGAATGAATGGTGTAATTAGGTATAGGCCAGTCACATGACTGTCATTTAATATGGTAACTTCATAATTTTATGCCTCCAAAGGAGATGTGCTAAAAAAGATAGAAAAAAATTCTATTGTCATTTTATAGAAACTGAAATATTCATAGTGTGGAGGAGCTTGAACGCATCTGAAATGCAATAGAAAAACATGCTGGAGTACTGTGCAAGGCTAGATGAATTTGGCCTGCAGTGAACAGGGAGTTCTGTGGGTAATATAGTGGAAGATTAATTTTTCTCAACTTTTTTTTTTTTTAAGATTCTTAATCACCATGTTCTTAAGTATGTGATTTTATTTAATCCCTTCTGTTTGGGTGTTCTTTTCCAGGTAATTTTCTATGACAGTGATTGGAACCCAACGGTAGACCAGCAAGCCATGGACCGGGCGCACAGGCTGGGTCAAACAAAACAGGTCACTGTGTATCGCTTGATATGCAAAGGCACCATTGAGGAGCGCATCTTACAGAGGGCCAAGGAAAAGAGTGAGGTAGGAGCAAAGAAATCGCCTGGAATCAGGAAATGTGTATCAAAATGAATGAAGAAACAAGAAAAGTTGGTGCCAGGTGCTTGAAGGGAAGCCAGAAGTTACCGTATTTGCTAATAAAAAAAAAAAAAAAAAACCCAGCAACAACAATATCTGTGTCCATACCACAGCAGCACTACAGCTGTATTATATAAAGTGGGAAAAAGCTAACTGTTAGCACCACGTCTTCATGAAAACTGTCTTATGAGACAGTTTAGTGTGTTATGACACACTAAAACTATGCAGACCTCTGCAAGGCTAGAGCCTCTGCCTGTAACAAGATTCAGATGCTGTGGATGTTTGAGGATTTCTTTTAGCTTTTGTCACACTTAGGCGGTGGTTAGCTTTTCTTTACTTAGCATTTAATTTGCATTTTAGCAATTGAAGCATCCCCAATTGAATGTATTCACATTTCCCCTGTTGAATCTCATCTATTTTGCTCCAGGATACTCCAGTAGAGTCACCTACCATTAACCTAAAAACAACAGAGTGTAGTTTTTATGCTGCTAATACAAATAATTCAAACTCACACTAAAGCTGCTGGTCTTGAATTGTATAATCTCCTTTTATACTTTGCATTCTCTTCGTTTTTATTGTTGTTGAAGCTATAGAAATTGAGAAAACTGCTTAAATTGAGACTTAGATTAAGATACAGATGACATGCAGATACGGATTTTCAGAGAAGGAGACTGAAAATGTTGTACCCTTTAAGAATGTTATGTACATGATCTTCTTTGCAAAATATTTTAAAAACAGGACTGGTAATATTTACCCTTCATAAAGTACTGCTTTATCTTAATGTTCAACAGTATCTTAATACTATTGCTTTTGTTTTGTTACACGTTGCTTTAGAAGTATGCGACATTGCAAAAGGAATGGCAAGATTTCATTTTCTAGCTCAGTTGCTATCTGCTTTAATACTGTCAATAAAATCTCTTTTAAGTTCTGCTAATAACTTTAATATTGAGAAGTTGAGACTACTCTGACTGTCACATGCTTGCACTTACATGTTGTGCTGATTGGCTTCTCTTCTAGATCCAGCGAATGGTGATTTCAGGTGGCAATTTCAAACCTGATACCTTGAAACCAAAAGAGGTGGTTAGCCTTCTACTGGATGATGAGGAGCTAGAAAAGAAATGTACGTGAGATTTATGTTGCAGCATTCAAACCATCTTCTAGTTCATTAGCTCACTTTTTTTTTTAATCTCTACAGACACATGTACTGCTGATAATCACTTCTCTTTCCTGGCTCATTTTGCACTGCCAGCTCTTGTTACTACAAGCTGGTTTCATATCACTACAGAGCTGAGAGGATAAGTTGTGTTAAAGAGACATACTGATATGATAAAGTTTTTATTGGCACTTGTTCAGGATCATTACATTGTTCCTGAATGGCAGAGCTTTGAAAAGAATTATGTAGGTCGTAACAAACAAGTATTAATAAAGTACACTGTTTTTTTCATTATACTTTTGAAGTTAGGCATATGCTTTTGTCTTGAAAGAAGGTTTCTCAGGATTATTTTTCAGTAATTCAGATACAAAAATTATATATGTTACTTCTCCTTTGAGCCTTTCAGTAAGTTTTAGTGACATGGCTGGCTTTTCTTCACAGCCCTGTTCAAAATAAGTTTTTTTGTGGTATTCACAAAGGGATATAAAATAACATTCCAGCGATGACAGCCTTGTGCTTTTGTTCTGACAGTGCGTCAGCGTCAAGAAGAGAAGCGGCAGCAGGAAGAGACAAATCGTGTGAAGGAGCGTAAACGTAAAAGGGAAAAATACGCTGAAAAGGTACTTTGATACAAAGAGAGGGCCTGTTTCAGAGACTGAAAAGCTTCAGGCTTATTATTACATACTGTGGAAATCTCTTGTGTGAAAGCAATCTGGTGAATAAGTCCTGCTTTCTTCACCATTGAGCATCAGTTGATGGCAGGGTTATTGCAGAATACGTGCCGCCTTTTTATTTGTCTTTGTAGATTCATCAGTAGCCTACAGACAACAGCTGGGGATTTATGCTTGAAAAACATAAATGATCAGGTGGTCATTTTGTGGCATATCAAGTGGATACTTGTTATGATTTCTTGGGAAATTGACAAGGGAAAGTAAATGCAGCTATTTGGGTTTTATCTGTGTTTTGTGATTTGTGACTTGTGTGGAATGAGGGAAGATTAGTTTAAAAAAAATGGTCATTAAAACTAGTCCAGAAAATTTTTTTTTGCAATGAGGAGTTTTATATTAATTAATTTGCAATTCCATATAATGATAAAGAACTTCAAGTTCTTCAAGTATACTCTGTCCTTCAGAAGCTGTTCTGGTTAATTCTGGATGAGGTGATCCTTAAGTTGTATTTCATTAGTTGTTGAGATTTCAGTTAGCTTTTTCCCTTTCTTCCTGTTTTATTGTATTTTTCATTCCGTGTATTGTTTTATTTATTTCAGAAGAAAAAAGAAGATGAATTGGATGCGAAGAGAAAGAAAGAGGGCATGAACCTGGTGATCCCATTTGTGCCCTCAGCTGATAACTCCAACTTGTCTGCTGATGGTGACGACTCCTTCATTAGCGTAGACTCTGCTATGCCCAGTCCTTTCAGTGAGGTAAGACTTGCTGCTGCTTTGAGCTACATCCCCTTTCTGTGATCGATTTTTAGCCTGTAGGATTCACTGGGCAGTGTGATGCATAAAAAAAGACAGAACAACTACCAACTAACTACATCTGAGTGTATGTTCTTTGAAGGTCCTGTTATGTTTGTACCCTTCTTTCCCCTTTCCTCATGTGGGAAGCTAACAGCTTTGTTCTCTGTTGTGTTTAGATATCCATCAGCAGTGAATTACACATGGGCTCCATCCCTCCTGATGAGAGCAGCAATGATATGCTCGTCATTGTGGATGATCCAGCTTCCTCAGCACCTCAGTCAAGGGCAACAAACTCTCCTGCTTCCATTACTGGTTCAGTTTCCGATACCATCAATGGTCAGTACTGCTGCCTCGACTTACTAATAACATATAGTTAAACCTTAATTTTTGTATGCCTAGGTGATTCATTTTCTGCATTTTAATCACAGTGTTATGGGTGACTGGCAAGATCTGGGAAGAGGGGAAAAGTTTAGAAAAACGTAACTTTTCACTGTGATACTCTTTCAGATTTGATAGAAAATTTCCAGTTTGTGATCTGTGGTCCATCACACATTTCCAGCGTTACTTAGAGTTTTGTCATTTTTTCCTGTGTTATAGAGAGCTCTCTTTGTATTATGTACATTTTGCCAAATTACAGACATCCACAGAAATATTGACCTCAGAGCATTGCCTTGAATTTATGGGACTGATAATCAGCTCTCTTTTCTTACTGGATGATTGAAGCAGCTGCAATTTTACATAATGGGAAATGTTTTTTAACTACTGTAGTTCTAGATACTGAAACCCATAATTTTTGATAAATTTATTTACGGGTAGAAATGAAATATGGTAAAAATATCTTCAAGTATAAAAGTACTTCATCTTGCGCTAATTAAGACCTGGAATCCTTCAACTGTCTGTGGATTGAATTGATAATAATAACAAATAGTTGTAGCTAATGAAATGTAACTAAGGAAGGGAGAGAAGTTCTGTGGGCAATGTGTATATTCTGTATGTCTGAAGCAGGGGAGGAGTGCTTGCCAACAGCTTAGTGTAAGTGGCAGGGGGTTATGACACCGTGTTCAGCTGTGAGTCATTTTATGTGCTACTTACAAGTAACTGTTTTGATCTCGTGCTCTTGTTAAGGCGTTTCAGTGCAAGATACACCTCTCTCTGGGAGAGGCCAGTCAAATAGAAACCGGGCTCGTGCCAAAGCTGGAAACAGTGGATCAAAAAGCACTGGGAAAAGCCGAAGCCGGAAATCGACGGCGGGCAGCGCAGCCGCCATGGCAGGAGCCAAAGCGGGAGCAGCGGCAGCCTCCGCAGCAGCCTATGCAGCTTACGGGTACAACGTCTCCAAAGGTACGTGGGGAGGGGAAGCAGCAGACCACCTAGAGCAGAGCCAGCCACGTATATCCGAGTGGATTGTTTGTTTACAGCCTGTTTAAAAAGTAGGTTAGAGTCTTGTATTGCTGGCAGTGCGTGTTTGGCCTCTTCTGAGGTCTGGGCGACTGACAGTGTGACATGGTAACGGAGGGACAGGCTGGCTGCTTTCACCACAGCTCGCCATGAGGAGCTGGTCCAGAGGAAGTCTCATGGGCCCTTTGAATTATCTCCTACATTTTTTGTAGTGAATTATATCTTTGAATTATCTCCTGTGTTTTTTCTTTGGGTGTCCAGGCAAATAGAGTGTTATTTGGCTCAAGAGTATAACTGTTTTTTCTATATTGCTGTCATGTTGATGTTACAACACCAGGTCCCCAAATGTTCTAAACTGACAGTGATGGAGTTTCAGCTTTATGCCAGCTGAAGGTTGCACAAAGTATAAACCCAAGATGAATTGTACATCCCTCTTTGCTAAGGGATGTCAAGAGTTTTTGAACTGGCAGAATTCATGGTGGTGTTAGGAGTAATTGTTAGTATATTGACACCATTAAAGTTTTTATTTGCTGATAAAGAGGGGCAAGCGGAATAATATGCTCACATGGTGTTTGATTCTCTTTTCCATTGCTAGGCATGTCTGCAAGTAGCCCTCTACAAACAGCAATTATTCGGCCGTCTGGACTTGCAGATTTTGGACCTTCAAGCGCCTCTTCTCCCTTGAGCTCCCCTTTGAGCAAAGGAAACAGTGTTTGTGGGACCCCCAAAAGCTTAAACCTGACCAGCAGCCTCATACCAGAAACTCCAATTCGGAAGCAAAGCAAAGGTGCCCACACCTCAGGCGGTCGGTAGTAATTTTGAACCCCCAAAGCTTGTCTGAACTGTGTTGGCTTTCAGAATAGACCACCCTGCCAGCTGAAGGCATGAGATGAATGCCTTGTTGCTGTCCAGCGTGTGTGAAAAGAAAATCAAAGCACAATGGGAATGGGTGGTTTATGTGAGCACTTTGATTATGTGAATCCCAAAAATTCATCTTTGCAGACACTGCAAGGAGAGGTGGACTGGGGTAACTGAGAGTGTGTCAGATTCTTTTTTGTTGTGTGTTTGTTTAATTCGGTGTCTGACAAAGATTACTGAGAAAGCATCCAGCTGCTCTATGCCCTGTGTGCTTGAGGTTACCCTCGTGTGCTTTTTCTCCTGTAGCCTGAGGTGGAACCCCGCTTTAGTTGTATCCTATGAAATCAACATCTGAACCCCAGGGTTGTCCTACAGAATCAGAGGACATTTCTGTTCTGGGGACTGGACAGTATACACGTGGGGGAATTGGGTGCTAAGCTGAGGATGTTGAGTGATCAAAGAATCTCAGATTCTTCTAGAGTGGTTCTCTGAAGGTCTGAAATTCAAAGGAAGGTGTCTCAGATGTCCTCCTCTCAGATGGGGACTCAGATAGACACTCAGGTGTCCAGGGGGTGGGTCTCTTCAGCATCGCTTGAAACAGGCTCAGAGTCTCAGAATAATGAGAACCCGGGCAGGCATAGTGAGGAGTACGGTCCCCACTCCGTAGAAAGGAAGGAGCTACAAGCCAATGGTTTGCATTTCAAAGTTTGTCTGTCAGCAAGAGTACCCACTCTGTTAAGAATGATTTCTCTCATTATTTGAGGTGTGCTGAACCCTTACAGGCTTAGAAACAAACTCAGTCTCTACTTCTGCAAATCTCAAGAAGAGGGAAAGCTGAAGTGCTGAGGAAGAGTTTGCTGCTGTTCCTCTCACTGTGCCATAGCTGAGCGTGGTCCTGCAGCTGGCAGTGCTGCCAGGCGAGCAGTGGAAAACAGCGCTGAGAAATAGGACTGTGCCATTCCCCTTTCCAGTCAGATCGTGAGGAAAATTTAAGTCTCATCCCAGCCATCTGTTACTGACTGTTCTTCCAGTGTGTTTTCCCTTCATCCTTGTGGTTGTCACACACACAGCTTTGAGTTCCTTGCAGCGCGCGGGCCCCGAAAGCCGAGTCCCATCTGCGTGGCCGGCAGCCGCGCTGCCCGTGCCTGTCTGCGTCCTCCTCCTCCTCTTCCTCCTCCTCCGGTCGCTCCTTCCCCATCCTCACTGTGCAAGACCCCCCCGTAGCCCCTCGCTTGGCTGTAAGCGTTGTCTGCACTGCACTGAGATTGAGATGTGGGGCAGTTCTTCTGTCTGACACACTGAATTAAATGGCTGTTCTGCCGGGGCACTTTCCCTCGAGAGAGAAGCAAGTCACGAGTTACAGGTCTGGGCTGTGACAGCAGAAGATGACTTTTTTTATTAATATAATTTTTTTCTGACCCCAAATCCTTTGCCTGGCGTCCTACAGTGTGGAGCGAGTGCTTCCTGTTGGCTCTGCCTCTAATTTGCACACCTGAAAATAGCAGAACTGAGCTTAGTTAGATTGATTTTTAAACAGATTTGCGGGGGATAATTAAGGGGGAGATGGTGTTTAATTAACTCATGAAGACTTCCCCCTTCCCCTCGTATTCACATGTATATATGATATTTAGAGGGAATCAGACAAATGCCAAGCCTTTTTTTCTCTTTGAATGTGCTGTCTATTTTTATAACTGAACTGTATATATGTATAAAGAGAGACACATCTTTCTTTTACTAACTGGAGAAGAAAATCTTAAATAAAAATGGAGTGAGATAATTTTATGTAAATCAGTGTCTTTGTGTTTTTTATGCATATAACTGTACAAATGAGAGGATTAGTGCTGAGAGCACAAGGGTGTGCATCTGGAAATGCATCTGTGGACATATGCTCCTCAAAGCAGTGCTCTTGAGTATTTGCCCTCTTTGGAATATCACATTCTGTAATTTTTTCAGTTGCAACTGTGCAGTTGTCATATGTCTGTATTCACTAGTTACTTGTGATCTACTTTGGAGTACATATGCAATAGATCACAAGGAAATATATGCAAGTATAATATAGATAATTATATATGTGTCTGAAGTATGGCAGTTGAATTCAGTAGTTTATTTCTCTTAGGGACATCATTCCCCATAGTTTCTCTCTCTTTTTTTTCCTTTTTCCTTTTTGTGTTTTTTTTTAATAGTATTTGAAAATATTCTATGCAGTGTTGATTTTCAGACTGCTATGAAGTTGCATCAGAATTTGGTATAATGCAAAGTGAAGAGAAAAAAATGGTTTGTAATCTGAAAAGATTGGGAAAATATGATATGTACTGTTGCCTGCTGCTGTTTTGGAAGATTAAGTGAATTCAATTATATTGTAAAAACTTTGAGAATATCACTTTTTATATACATTAAAATCATTTAATCTTCAAAAGAAATACAGAGTGACATGATAAATTGTGATAAAAGTAGTGATACCCTAAATGCTTGTGAAACTTAAGTTAGACTAGCAAGTTCTGGAAGACCTAATGTAGCAGTGAAATAAAGAAATGAGCTGCTAGAATGTATCCATCTCAGTTTTTGTAAATAGTTAAACTGATCCATTTTTCGTATTATGCATGATAGAAGATCTGTGTTTCCCTGATATTAAACCAGGAATTGGGTGTTGGGCTTTTTTTGTTCTCTTTTGTTGATGTTTTTATGGAAGGTATTTTATTCTCATGTCTGGATTTGCAGAGCTCACTAGTGCTAGAAAGGCAAACACAGTTGTGAGACTTAAGGAAGTGGAGGGAAGTTTTGTAATTGCCAATATGGGATTGAGTAAAATGGACATGCACAATGAAACTTCCTTCTTTGAAGTTTTACTCTGGCATCTTTTTGCTCAGACTGTGCACTGAACAGTTCTCTCATGCAGTAATGGCAGAGAGCATCGTTTGGAAGGACAGGGCTAGTTTGTGGGATAAGCTACAGTGGTCAAATAGATGTTAATGTTTTGGGGGTTATTGGCAATTTTGTGGGTTGCTCATGCCATTTGATTCTAGCATCTACATCCTTACTTGACAGTTACTGTAAAACTATTTAAATGAGGGCCACTGATAAATATTACTTTTGAAGCTATTTAAATGTGATATTTTTCGTAGGTCATCAGGGAAGATGAGTCTTAAAGAGGGTCCATTTGCCATCGGGTCCCATCCCCTACACGCATCTCTGTTACCCTACACGGGCCGTGTAATTCAGAAGAGGCCTCAGAACATCCCTTCTCCCCACTGCCACACACCATCCAGCAGCAAAATCTTCCCAACCAGGGACAAAATGAAGTCCTAAAGACCAAAAAGTGCAGCTGTAAAGTGCCTTCAGAAAAAAAGGAAGAATTAATTGAAATCATTGTCTTTTTTAAAAAACTGGGTGGGGTAGCTGCAGAGAGGAGGAAGCCTAATGATGACTTTTGAGCACGGTCACCACACGGAGGCCAGGCCTCTGAGAGCAGGCAAGGCTGGGATTACCACCAGAGTCTGCCCTACGTCTTGTCTCTGGCTGTGGTTAATCTGCAGCATCCCAGAAGATGGCAAAAACAAGCAAGCAACCCAGAAAGAAAGCAAACAGAATCCCTGCAAAAGCCAAGAAGACGAGTTATGCATTAAGGCAGTGAGAGAAGAACTTGCTGTTCACCACAGAGAAGTTGTGAAAGCCAACATATAGGATGATTATGTTATAAAAATAGAGCACTGTACTCCCAACTCCTCTTCAAAACCACGTACATCAGATAGCCAGGGACCTGTATCATGCTGTGTTCAGAAATTTTCCTGTTTAGCTATACAGTCCCTTCCACACTTCATGGTGTGATATTTTCAGAATTCTTCTAATTTCTGATTTTATTTTTTTGTAAATTAAATGGCAAATTAATAACCCTGCAAGGCGTTTTCTGTCTTTATCCTAGGTGGAGCCCGTTTCCCTCGTTCAGCCAGTAGGTCTCCCCTTCGTACCCGTAAAGGGCTAGGCTAAGAGGCTGCTGCAGGAGGGTTTCTGCCTGGAACTGCTCTAGTTTTAACTCCAGGGTGCGCGTCCCGCCTCGCCCAGACGGCTCCCGCTGTTACTCCCTGCCTTCTCCCTTTCTGTCGCATGCTTTCCCCGCCACGGTGCGTGTGCTGTTGTTGTCTGTGTCTTGTTTGTGGGATGCCTTATGCCTGCCCAGGGCTATGCTTGGTCCGTTTTCCTGGAAGATTTCCATTAGCAGCATTTTCCAGCGGAGGCAGCACATGAAGCACTCGGTGGGAAAAGATCTGGGCAGAGGGAGCAGGAATGTTGCTTTCGTGGGCGCTGTAGAGCAGGCAGCCAAGTTGCAGCTGGGAGGAGGGAGCAGGAAGAGCGCAAATGATCCCATTATTTGGGGGCAGGATGTGGATCAACATCATTTGGGCAATGCTGAGCACAGCACTGCCAATCCCGATCTCCATGGCCCACTTCTGGTCCCAGATACACTTACGGGCTCTCCTCTCACTTCTTCTTTCCTCTCACTTCTGCCTCTGTCATTTATTTTGTTGACCCATTTTGCTTGTGAAGGAGCTTTATGGAGGTGCCTTGTGCTCCGGGAGATCCACACGCTCTCCTTCTGCAATCTTTGTGTAATTGGATTGAAAACTACCCTTAGCTCTCTACCCAAAGACAGGCTGCTTGTACACTGAGTACGACTCAGACATACCCATAGGAATAAAGGCAGTCACATGTCTGCTCCAAGGCGTAAGCACCCACTGAATTGAGAAGGAAAGTTTTTGCTTTGCATCATGAAGCAGGTGGACAGTGGTGAATGAGGGAGTAAGTCGGCATTCCGCACAGGAGCATCGTTGTTAGGATGGCACAGATGGCTCAGCTCAGATTCAGCCAGCGGGTCTGTATTGTAGACAACAGCTTTTCTGGTAGCATTCAGATTAGCATTCGCTTCTTTGAAAAGCATGCAACAACTACCTTATGGAGAAATGTGTTATAAGTTTGTTTTCCTCCAGCTTCTGTTATGTTCTGCCTCTTCCATAAGGAAAGTTACCTCAAAACTAATGGATCTTCCAGACGTTTTATACCAAACTCGATTTACACGCTGCTCTTCTAGTGGCATCTGAGGCCATTAGTTTGCATCCAGGTATGAGGAAGTGTTTCAGTGCTCAGGTATGAAATGACTACTCCTTCCTGCCCTGACTGATGAGCATCATTGATAGAATGAGGTAGGGGAGGAAAAAAATAAATAATATTTTCATGCCCTTTAGAGTTCCCCTGTGAACTGTCCCTTCCTTCCAGAGCACCACTGCTTGTGCTAAATCTGCTAAATCCTCTACTCTAGCACAGGAGCAGCAAAGTGTGATGCAATCTCCAAAGGATCCAAGGAACACTGTCTCCCTTGTCGAATTAATGACATTGTTTGTAAGCATTTGATTTTGACTCCTGCTCCTTAGCCTCATCCAACTCATTTTGAGACCCTTGTGTTGCCCTTAGGACTTTCATGTTGTCAGAAGGGCTTCTGTTTAAAGATGTCAGCTTTTGAACATAGGACCTTCATAGCCTTGCAGCTCAAGGTTATGAAAAATGAGTTAAAATAAAGCTAAGAGTATGTGTAGTGTGCAGCACTGTTACCTTGAATAAACCTTCACCTTACAAAAACGAGAAGCTTTGTTGTTGCTCTGAAATTACCACAATCTATTTGAAAGCTAACTCCTGTTTTGGACTGTCACACAATACTGATATTAAAATCATTCAAATTTCTTTCTTCACAGCTAGAAATACTGACTTTGGTATTTAACAAAATCACATCCTCCTTTAATTCAAGTCACTTTGCTCAGTAGACAAGCTTAAGCTCAAGCCTAAACTGATATCAAAGGAGGCCTAAAAGCCACCGAACCTTATTAGAGAGAAGAGGATAGGGTTAAGTGTGGTTTGCATCGCTTCACAGTGGTCTGACTGCTTCCAAGAAGTCACCTTTGGTAGTCCTGAACCTTCCTGTGTCGGTCTTAAATTGCAAAGCACCGATTAGATTTCTGTATTTCACTGAGCGGATAACAGTTGTGTCAGGTTTTTTTTTCCAAGAGTGGATGGTCAGCAAATTTCAAGCTTGTTTTGCTGAATAGTGCTTTCTATTATTTTTTTTTTTTAACACACTAAGTGTTCTTGTGTTTTTGCCCTTATATTGTACCCAATGTTGGAGCATGTTGCTGACTAGTAAATAAAATGGAAGGCAGCTGGACACCCCCTCGAGGGAGCACCACAGTGCTGCCTGTGCCAAAGCTCCGCGGCCGTCCCTTGCAAGCAGGGGAAACAGAAGGCGTCTCCCCAGCATCGATACCAGTTTCTGCACTGATAACAAATGCAAGAAGGAATGCTCAAATTTCAAATTTAAAACAGAGCTCGCGTCTGTGATGTTGCAGGAATAAACACATGTGGGCAGCTTGGAACTGCCTGCAGCGGCGACCCTAAGGTGTTAGATAAAGAGGCTTGGGGGCTTAGGGCTAGTTTGAAGGATATGTAAAGAAGAGAAAAAAAAAAAAAAAAGAAAAAGAACAAATCCAAAATAGAACCACTTTAAAATGTTTCCTTGCCGAAGGTAATTTTACGCTGGTGGAAAAATGTTTTGCAAAATTAAGTATGTGAAGTTTTAAGAATACTAAGAGCAAAATACTAAAATTGCAAAAATATGGATTCAAATTAGACAATGGCAAATATAAGAGTTTTCATGAAAAATTAGAATAGTTCTTGTATGAATGCATCGAAATGCAGTCCTGGTTTCATGAACATGCAGTATCTTTTTTCCACAGGGTATCTCTGAAAACCTACAATAGATAGACATGTAACTACATCACTACACTAGATAACATGTGGTTCTGAGTGCTCTGAATAATGTCACCCCTTAATGTTTCACCCTGTGCAAAGCTAGGGCTCGCATTTGAACTTACACCCTTGATCTGGCACTTCTCTATCTGTAAAATCAAAATTATGCTGCTTCACAAAGGTGCTGTGAAGATGGATTAAAGTTTACAAAGTGAAAGGTTGTTATAGTGCTTTGCTAGAGAAAAGTCAATATAGGAAAGCCTATGTGGGGACCCGCTTGCATTCAGAGCAAGGTAAATAAACGAATGTGGGAGCACCTATTAAACAAGGGGGCAATAAGTGAACTTCTGTTTATTAATATCCTTCATGAGGTGAAATGAGACAAGAATCCACTGGAAGAAATGGGCTGAGAGTGGTCCTACTGTTACTGTCTTCAATCTAGGACTGATCTCTCCTTGAGTTACCAGATGTATTTCCAGGAATAGATGCAATATATATGTGGTTTAGAGATGCAAGTACTTCCAGAATCTACTGTGCTATGCAGCAGCAAGAGAGACGATTTTACCTGACTCCTGCCCCAGCTGAGGTAATGAGGTGTGTGAGATGATCGAATGTCAATGCAAAAATAAAAAGCCGTAACTGTCATAGCTACAGGGAGCTGGGCATTCCTGCTCTTTTCTAAAAAGGATACTGTGCGTGGGAGGAAGATTAAAGACTGGGAGAAATGCGTACTGTTAGACAGAAGACTGAAGAGCAAATAAGTGGATGACCTGAAAACCAGCTAGCTGTTGGAAAGGTACTTTTCTGAAGGAAATGGGCACTTCACCGAGGGAAAAACAACAGCAAAGTTAAAAGTCTTGATGTCTAAGATGTCTAAGAGTTAAAGCTCTTGATGTCCCTCCAAGTGGCCTGAGGAGGAAGCTGTTGACCCACCTCCCTGTAACAGTATCCCTGGTCACCAGCAGGTCACCAGCAGCCCCTCGGCATTTGGGTTGCGGTCCCCAGAGGTCACTTACAGCGCTGGGCTCTGTAACCTCACACACCAGCCCGCAGGGCGAGAGGGCATCGCAGCACAACCTCTGCGTTTGCCTCAGCGCCAGGGCCACCGCGTGAGTCCCCATGGGAGCAGGACAGCGTGTGCTCCCTCCCTCCTTCCCTCCCGCCCCGTCACATGCCGCCTTTCTGCTGGCCTGCGGCCCCCAAGCCCTGCTGTCTCCTCTGGGCAAGGAGGAAAAGAGGCCGCTTTTGTTTTGCTTGGTTTTCCTGGATGTTTTTGAATGCCACATATGCTTTGTGTTGACAGGGCTTAATGGCAGCGAGCTGGATGTGGTGGCCCCTGAGGCTGTTTGTAGGCTGTTCGTAATTGCTCTAGGAGGGCTGGATGTGAAATTATTTCAGTACCGCTTGTACTGACAGTGCTGCTACGTCCATGGCTTCAGCTGGAGGTAGGAAAACTGCTTACTGAGGCCCTAAGCTAAAGCCGCCCAGCGCTGGTGTTAGCCCGGACCCCTCTTAGCTGCTCCCTTGCCCTGTTAATGAAGATCCGTGGGGCAGGGGCGCTGCTCTGCGCGCGTGTGAGGGGAAGGTGCCAGCCCTCGAGCAGGCCCTGCCATTGTGTTTTTACGCGGCTGCTTATGAACCCCCAGTCTGTGGAAACCCTGAAACAGGGAGCGAGGGCTTCGTGCAGAACGTGGTGAGGCCGGGGCCTCAGAGGCCGCCTGTGGCCGCCCTCCCTGCACCATAGCTGACTTGCACAGTACAGCCAGCTTCATGCACTCGCTGCGTGGGCCCAGGCCTGCGTTAGCCATCTTTCTGCAGGGCAAACCCCCAAGCAGCAAGGTTTTATCGGCCGAATGGAACCTTGTCTGTATAAAATTAATCCTGAGATTTCTCCTTCTGTGAAGCACTTACCAATTGTCGGGCGCTGCTGAGTGCCGCAGTTCTTGCTATCTCCTGGTGCTTCCTGAGCTACCATGGCTTGAATGGTTTGGATAAAAACTTCTCCTTTTCCAGTTCTTTTGGTGATATGAGCTTTTAAGACCACTGGCTATCATGTGTCACTTAAATTGTCAGAATTGGGCCAAACTGATCCTTGGTGATTTTAATTTAAGATAAAGGGAAATGTGTCCCATGAAAATAATGAGAAGGAGGAGGCAAAAGGCAGCATAAACAGGAGGACAGAAGAGAGAAGTCTTTGTTCCTGTATCCCCAGAAGGGCTCGCCGTGGTCTGGGAACAGTGTGGTGTCCCCAGCTAGGAAAACAGCACCTCTCTGTCTTTGAACCTGCCTGACCTTTTACGTTATTTCAGTCTCATTCTCTGGAGTTCAAGGTACTGGCTGTGCTTCAGGAATTCAAAAGCATAAACACTCATCAGTTTGGCTGGCACTACATATGAGATGAGGAGGGAACTGGGAAAGAAAAAAAACACATCCAAAAGCCAAACAAAAACTGTACAGGGCTCATAAATAAAGCATGTAGCCCTTCCATGGCATTGCCCGGTTTGCCTGCTTCCTTCCTGCCTCCCTTTCCTCCCCACTGCCTCCTGGTCCTAACACCCCTATGAAACCAGACAAGGTTTCTCTATTACCTCCAATCGTAGCAAAACTAGAGAGGCTTCTACTTAAGCTAAAGCAAAGTAGGCTTAAGTACAAAGTTAATAGGAACTCCCCCGACCTGCTGAGTGGTTGTGACTTTTGCAGTGTTTGTAGTTTTTCCATAACCTGTCTGCCAGTCTATGTTTTTTCAGTCCTTTCCTGTGGCCGGGGAACCCTGCAGTGCTGGGCCAGGCTGGGTGTTAGGGGTGCATCACTGCCCGTCAGGTGCGGCAGCTGCACTCTTACATTCTCTGTGGATTACGGGACAAAAACCTCTGCATTTGATGCTGCTAAAGTATACAGCATTTCCTGAGCTCTGACAGTACCAAAGGGAGAGGTCTGATGCTGAGAAAGCTCCCATCCAAGCTCTTCTTGTTCGTTTTCCACTCTGCCAGTGGGCTACACTGCAGAACTGAAGGCAATGTAAATCTATTTAAAGATCCCTTAAGGACTTCCAGGCCTCGGAGGACTCACAGTACTAGGTTTCGGCATCTGCTGGCCAGAGGCAGTACTACTATTTTGGCACTGAGCTATGTGAAAACTGTTCTGTGGAGAAGCTCCAAAGTACATGGGTGACCACATGTCTGTTTTGCGCTGAGTCAGGCCATACTGTACAAAATCCATCTCATGTGTCTCGCTGCATCAACGTATCCATTAGGCCCTGGTTATTTTCCCCTCTTCACTCTTTTGTCCTCTTAGGTAGCAGGAGCAGAACAGGCTGTTACAAAACCAGACGTCATTTCTTGACAGATCAGCTTTGCAGTGTGTGAAGTGCTGTTCAGCCTCCACTACAGATGGAGGGGCCTGATAGAGTGCAGCCTCTGCAGATGCTGTAATAACAACAATAATAACAACAAAAAGCACAGGCTGCTTTCTGCACGTGCTAGTCAGGCTGCATCGCTGCAGGGGCTGCGTCTGAGCAGAGCAGGAGCTCTGATAAGTGGGCTTTGCTTTCGACTTTCACTTTTCCTCTGCTCGTGAAGCATCTGTAAGTGATGAAATCCACTTTTCAGCCTGTCTCTTGAGTGGCAGGCAGACACATATGGCGTAACACATGTGTTACATACAACCAGCTGCAGCTCCCGTAGCAGCTGCGAGACTCGGTACGTGCCATTTACTGGCACTGGGACACTCACTCGCTGCCTCTCCCAGCCGTGCACAGCGGAGCGTGGGGCCCCGAGGATGCTGCAGGGGAGGCCCCAGAGTGACATCCCTCCCCATGAGTGCCTGGCTCCTGCTCTGACAGCTGCTGACAGCCTCCTCTGGCTCTTCTGTGTGGTTAGAGTCTGTGCGGGCCCCGCTTTCTGGGTGCTCAACTGTGTGTTCTGCTAAGGAGCCCAGACCAAGCAAAGACTGGGCTGCTCCTCATCCTCCTCAGGGGTCACTGGCCTCTCCTCGACTTTTCCCTCTTCTAAACTGTGCTCCTGTACTGCAACCAAATGCATGTAAGAGTCTCTCATCTTTTCCAAGCGATCATCTCATTGATTTTTTGAATCCCAAATCTCATCTGAAAAAAGGGCATGGAGCACAGGTCAGGTAAGTTTATAGCTTGGTGATACTGTATTTGAAATACTGTATCTATATTTACAGGACAGGATCACATTCCTACCAAAGCTGGAGTCATCCTAATGGTGGTATAGTGTGAGGTCTTGGTTTTCAATGCTGAACCTTACAATAAGGTGATTGGAAGCATCTGAAAAATAGAGACTTTCCTTCTGCTTTTATCTTCTCTGAATCTTTTTAACACCCCCAGATATCCTTTTCCTTTCTCCTGTTCTAGCAAGGACCCCTAGAGAGTGTTTTATACATAAGAAGGCCAGGGTTGGATTAACTGTTATCGACAGTATTTAGCTGGCTTGCCTTTCCCTAATGCCTTCTAGGAAAGGGTGAGTCAGGCCTAGGTTCCCAGGGCTACACTGGAACCAGGGGGTGGGGAAACGGGAGAGGGCGAAGGAAGAACTGTAGTCATTTGCTTTGCACTGTTTTAAAATACACCCAGAGGAGGTGAGAGAGCTTATAAACACATTTTTACTATAGACAGAAAAGCTGGGGGTTTTTTTGTTGTTGTTTTGTTTTTGTTTTGTTTCATTTTTTACATGAGGGGACCCAATAGGATGAGTTTGTCACAGGGAACTTGGAGGAAAAGAGAAGACTGCAAACAAAAGAGGAAGCCACTAGCCCACGTCCTCAGAGATCTCTAGCAGTATTTTGCATGTGAACTCCCAAACTACCAGCTTAGCAATAAAAATGCATATCGGCTCTGGGTGCTGCTTTCTCTCACAGCAGACCCAGAACAGGACATTGCTAGGTATCTGCAGAGTCACCTGTGTTTTACTCTGAAGGTGTTTTATGATTCCCCAGAGAAGCAGCACAATGGCCAGCAAGAGTGAGAAGAGGTTTTCTGGTACATACTGTCCCTGCCCTTAAGGGCCAGGTCTTTGGGTTTCTGTGGCTGAACCTCAGCCTTACAACCCCTATGGGGAAATGCAGCTGCTCAGTTGAAGCACAGGCCTCCAAGCAACAGGAAGAGTGCAATTTTCTCTCTCATTCACCCACCTTTCATTAGGTGGATGAATTTATTGTTAACTCATAATTTGTTTCACTCAGTTGTCCCTCCTTCAGCCCTCAGGAGTCCCAAGACAGGTAACGCTGGTGAGTAATGTTAATCTACCACTGCTGAGGCAACTGGTAGGAGCCCTTGGAGGGGCAGCTGTATCAGCCTTGCACAGAGCTCGCCGTGCACAAGCCAGGGAAAGGGATGCAGCTTTCTCCTCTGCCCCGTTAGCACATGGAGCTGCATGTCCCTTTGC
>NW_020454416.1:1772130-1813441 GCF_003342845.1 Nothoprocta perdicaria
AAAAAAAAAAAAAAAAAAAAAAAAACCACCACCACACTTCTGTACCTGACCTCTACCAGGAGGGCTGGTCTGTATCTGTTGTCAACACTGAGCCTCTAGGATCAGCAAGAGGTGAAAGCTGGGAAAACAAGATGATTTAACTACCTCTTTTTCAAAGAGAAAGGTCACTTGGTCTCTTGTAATGGATCTGGCAGAAGCAGGCTGCTCAGCAGGGGGCTTTTACAGAAGCATGGCTTTATTTTTTCAGACCTAGTAAAAATGGCCAGACTGAACATAAAAATCACTGCTAAGATACTCAACCCTAAATCATTTTAAAACTGTCCTTTTGTTTTATTACTGGGCACAGTACAGCTTAATATGATAAAAAGCCACAGTAATACAAACACTCTCTAGCTCCCCCCCTTTTTATTAACAAAAAAAAGAATAAGACACACAATATTTGGAAAGAATCAATGTCCCAGGAGACCACTTCCAAAAGTGGTTTTGCCACAGTTGCAGTTTTGTTTTTTAACTAAAACCTATCATTTTGTTGCTGTTACTGTGTGACGCTGAAGAGCTTGAGCTTGCAGCATTGCCTCTGCTTACTGTGATGGAAGGAAGCTTCTTAAGAGCTCAAAGGCTTGCAAATATGCTCAGTCATGGTCCCTTGCAGTCAGAGGAAGCTGTATGACACAGGTGGGATTGCTGAGACACCTCAGTAGGAAACTGGAACCTTCTTTTAGAGAGGCTCATATTATCCAGAAGTGTAACAGGCTCATCCAGCAGAGGGTTAAAGCACTGCTGTATCCAGACAGCTTTCCTGCAGACAGTGCAGAGACTTCCCCCACAGGCAGGACCGCTTCTCACCAAGTCAGCTAGATCCATAGCAGGTGAGGCTCAGTGAAGCTTGGAGAAAAGCTTTCATCATTAAAGCAGGCTTAGCTCCTCAAAAAAACTGATCTAAACTAGAAGGCACAAATGCAAGGTTGAATGTGAACCACATACCACTGTAGTATGCAAATAAAACAGTTCAGATACTTCTCCTAAGTGGACATACAACACATAATAAATACATGACATTTAAGAAAAAAGTGCATTCATCTGATCCTTTGCAAGGCAAGGAAGTAGTACCACAGCAGCCTACAGAGGCTAGTTCTCTTAATATTGCACAGAAATCCTGACATTTCCTGTCAGGTCATTGTAGTGGAGCAGGGACAGGGAAAAACAGGAGATCTTGTTTGGCAGCACCTGCCTAAGGCTCCACCACCACACAAGCAGCTTTGCCAGTCTGAGGTAGAATTACATGTATACTGCTTCAGCTCAGTTAAGTCCTGCTCAACTGGTCTCTAGAGAAAGAAGAGGAAAGGAGAAGGGAAAAGGGAAAAAAAAGAAAACTAAGAGGAAGGAAGCACACGGAAGAGACAAGCCTCTTCTCTAGAGAGAGAGCTTCAGGTTTGACCCCAGAAGCAACTCATAGAGAGCAGAGTTATCTACCAGCCAGTAGCTGGCTTAGTGTTACAGATAAGGAGTGTAACAGGCACATCAATTGCAAGTCCCATAGCAAGCATCCTTTACAGCTCCTCCTCTTCCCCCCTCCCCTATTATTTGCTAAGATTCCCTTTATATTCGCCCAGTCCAGTATATTTTGTTGGAATTAAGGTTGTCCTACTTTCTCCCTTATGTTCATTTTACTGGTGTCCCACAAGTCTTCTGCTTCAGCCCCTAGAAGGGACATTTGCAGTTTCTTCTAGGGATTCCTCTGTGAGGTACAAGCTGGGAAGAATAGAAATAAGGGCCTCTTCAATGGAGAAGAGATGTTCATCCTCTGCTTGAGGACAGAAGAAGCGCATGAAGTCCGCCAGTCTCAGCAAGTACTCGATGTTATGGCCAGCACAACCACTTGAGACAATGATTTGAGCTGCAATGTCTTCTTCAGAGGCTGGGCCCAGGTAGGACGGGTTCTGCGGCGTCGCGATGTAAACGAGAGCCAAGATGGGCTCTCCCGCATCCTTCTCCTGCGGGTGGAACTTCACGAGCTTGGTGTCGTAGCCTCCCAGGACGGCTTCGCGCACGTTCAGGTACTGCAGTGATGCAGCAATTTGCTCTCCACACACCTTGTAGGCTACGCCCCAGGTGCACGCCTGGAAGAGGAGCAAGGCGGTTAGAGATGCTGCAGCTCCAGCAAAGCAAGACCACCTATGTCTTCAGGTTTCCACTGGCAACCTGCTCGGAGATGGAGCTGACAGACAGAGGCAGCACAGGAGCATCCTCCCCCACCCAGGGCGCTACCTGCGGCTGCCTAGGGCAGCGGGGACCCGCCACCCGGCCCGGCTCCCCGGCCCCAGAGCGCAGCCCCGCACTCACCCCGCGCTCCTCCAGCAGCGTCACCACCCGGCCGGGCTGTTGGGAGAGAGAGAGGGAGAGATGGAGCCGTTAGAGCCGTTGGAGCCGGGTGCCCCCCGCGGCGCGCCACCCAGGGCGCCCGGCACTTACCGCCTTGGCGCTGCCGCGGTGGAAGGTGTCGCCCTGCCAGAAGCGGCGGCTGTAGCCGCGGATGAAGCCCACCTTGCGCGACGTGAACTCGAAGCCCGGCCGCCACACGAGCGAGCCGTAGCCGAAGATCCACACGGGCGGCTCGGGCTCGGCGGCGCCCGCCTCCGCCGCGCGGGGCGGCAGCACCGGCACCTCCTGCTCCCGTTTCATGGCGCTCGAGGCTGCGGTCACTCAGGACAGCGGCGCAAGGCGCTCGTGCCGGGCAGCTCTCGCCGCCGCCCTTTAAAGGCCCGGCCGCCGCCGGCCCCGCCCCCCTGCCGGCGGACGGCTCCTCATTGGCAGCGGGGGACCGCTGCCGCGCACTGATTGGCGGCGGCGCGGGGTGATGCAACGCGGCTGCCGGGTTTCGCGCATGGGGCAAAGCGGGGCGCGGGTTGCGTCAGGCATGGGGTGCGCGGGGGGCTGCGACCGTTGGAGCCGTTAGAGCCGTTGGCGCTGCGGCCGTTGGCGCTGCGGGAGGGTCGCCCCCTCCTTATGGCCAGGGGCTTCCTGGCCTCGGTGCTGGCCAGCTCCCGCCTTCCCTGGCAGCAGGTCGGCCTTGACGTTGCCAGCCCGGGGCGGTCCCCACCAGCCTCCATCAGATCTCGTGGGGACACGAAGCCACTCCCGCAGGCTGGGGAAGGGGAAGCCTCACTTTGCAGTTGGCCACCCAGATGTTTGTGGCACTGTGCCTCAGGGCTGCAGGACACACGTAATCTGTCTGAGGTCAGGGGCCGTGTTGCGTCTGCCACGCCAGTATTTCCATGTCACCGTGCCAAGTGTCACTGGTGTGTCCTAAGCCGGGGTGGATGCCCCAGTGTCTCGCTGGGCTGGGTCCAAAGCACTTGTGGCTCCCTGGCTGCTCTGGTGCTGACTCAGCCAAGAGCGTGGCTGTGGGCTACGAAGAGAAGTTGAGTTTCTGGCAATCTGCAGCTGTGAGGACCAGAGTGGGGTTTCTCCGGTCAAGCTCTTGTCCTCAGACAAATATTTTGCATCTTCCAATAAGGTCAGAAATGCCACCAGGCAGCATTCAGAAGGATCCTAATTCTGGTGGATGTCAAAATCAGCCTTTTCTATGATCTCTCAGTAAAATAGCCTTCCGGTGGAAAAAAAAGGTGTTGTTAGTGACATTCCAGCCCGGTGATCACCGTGGATCATCAGCTGCCAGACCCTTACTCACAGCGATGACCAGCTCCTCAATTTTGGGGAAGATATGCATGTAGGTACTGCTTGGCACTTGATGGGGTTTTCCGCTTTCTGTTTGTACAGTCTTAGCAAGGGTTGACGAAGTAGATTATCTTCAGACGGAACTTAAAATACATATAAGGAAAAGTTACGCATTAGACGATAGAAGCAGGAATTATCATGTGTGTTTCCTCATTCTCCAGCCTGACCATGCACGTGCACGCTCATTGCGCTGCAAAACCCACCAGTATTATTTTATTTTATTTTATTTTATTTTATTTTATTTTATTTTATTTTATTTTATTTTATTTTATTTTATTTTATTTTATTTCTATTTATTTTATTGCTATTTATTTTATTATTTATTTATTATTTATTTATTTATTTATTTATTTTATTTTATTGCTATTCCAGAGGGACCTGGACAGGCTGGAGAGTTGGGCAGAGAGGAACCTCATGAGATTCAACAAGGATAAGTGCAGGGTCCTGCACCTGGGGAGAAATAACCCCAGGCATCAGTACAGATTAGGGGTCGACCTGCTGGAAAGCACCTCCATGGAGAGGGACCTGGGAGTCCTGGTTGACACCAAGTTAACCATGAGTGAGCAGTGTGCCCTCGTGGCCAAGAGGGCCACTGGGATCCTGGCCTGCATCAGGAGGAGCGTTGCCAGCAGGTCAAGGGAGGTGATTCTGCCCCTCTACTCAGCTCTGGTGAGGCCGCACCTGGAGTACTGTGTGCAGTTCTGGGCACCCCAGTATAGGAGGGACGTGGAGCTTCTGGAGAGGGTCCAGAGAAGGGCAACCAGGATGATTAAGGGAATGGAACATCTCTCGTATGAAGAGAGGCTGAGTGAGCTGGGCCTGTTTTCTCTGGAGAAGAGACGGCTCAGAGGGGATATGATTAATATGTATAAGTTCAGGAAGGGAGAATGCAGGGAGGAAGGGGACAAGCTGTTCTCACTGGTGGCCAGCGATAGGACGAGGGGTAATGGCCACAAGCTGAAGCACAAGGAGTTCCGTCTCCAGGTGAGGAGCAACTTCTTTACTGTTAGGGTGACAGAGCAGTGGAACAGGCTGCCCAGGGAGGTTGTGGAGTCTCCTACTCTGGAGGTCTTCAAAACCCGCCTGGATGCCGCCCTGTGCCACATGCTGTAGGTGTGCCTGCTTGAGCAGGAAGGTTGGACTAGATGATCTCTAGAGGTCCCTTCCAACCTTAAATATTCTGTGAATCTGTGAATCTGTGAATCTGTGACTACATATTCAATCCACCAAGGAACGGATTGGTTCTGCAGGAAAGCTGTCCATCAGAGAGGCTCTGTAGCCAGCCTTCTGCCTTGCTGGCCTCTTTGACAGTGGCTGTGTGGAGGGCACTGTGCTGTGGCAATGGGAAAATGAGAGAAATTCAGGTTGAATTAACTGACAAGACCTGTTCAGGATTCTACATCCCACACTTTGCCTGGCTTCATCTGAGTTTGTTAACCAGCCATATTGGAAGGTCAAACAGTTAATATTAAACTGAGTGATGGAAAAACTCCCCATGTCAACAGAGCAGCAAAGTAAGGTGTGTAAATGAGACTAAGAGAGTAATGAAAGCCAGAAGAGTGCAAGAAAAGGATGCTGAATCAAGCAAATTGAGTGCTCCTTTCCTTGTGCTATGGCCAAACTGTAGGGTGGGCTCATAACGCATCACATTTGTTGTGTTTGTGTTTGACATCTGTGTTTGAATTTTGACCTGGCTGTAAATCAGCTTAAGTGACACTGTGATGATTAAGGTGCCCAGCTAAGGAGGTAGGTGAAAATTACCTGGCTATTCTGGGAGGGATGTGTGAGTAAAAAATGAGAAGCAAAACCACCAAGCTATTTTTATATAAATATTTCTCATTGCTGTTCTTTTCCTTTGGATATAATCATGCTAAACAGGCTAATTTTTCTCAAGTTTCATGCTGTTGGTTGCCCAAGCAATCAACACCTTTCCATTACACCTTTCTATTCCACTCAACAGGAGTTTCTAGTTACCTCTTGGCAGATTCTAGGGCTTTCCTCTGCCCTTGACTTCTTCGAGCTTCTCCAGTCTTCAGCATCCCCCATGTGATCCCCTGCTCTTCCTGGCCTTTCATGGGAAAACCTGGGGGACTTTGTTCCTAAGCCTGTTCCCTTTCTCAGCTCATCACCCAAGTGTTTCTACATTTATAGGTACATACTGTAAAGGGTCTTCTTTGTAGCTTGGCACATTGATCATCGGTGGCATGAAGAGTCTTGCATGGCCATCAGATCTGTCCTACAGTGCTGTGTACAAGATGCTCTCTCCTATTCCGATTTACTCTTGAGTGGTCAACTTGGGTGATCTATCACCAGCTGAGTCTTAAGAAAGCCCACAGTTCTCCTTAATTTTCTTCTCCCGCTCTCTCAACTTCTGCTTTTCGTAGTTACCTTCTCTGTGCTACTCAGGCTCATGGGCCCAAGGTCAAGTAAGTTCTCATTTTCACACAGACCTTCTTGTGTCTTCTGCAGCTTCGTCCTCTGTGGTGCTCTTATTCCTTCCCCACCCATCTCTGCATATCCAAAATGCCAATACATTGTCTATTTGTACAGCTGCAGTAGTCAGAGTGCACCAGAAACAAAAATCCAGCCTCTTTCCATTGCAAGTGAGTTTGATCCAAGTGGTTATATATCAGCCTTTCAAGTGAAGCAATAGATAGCTGTTAGGACAACCTAAGAAAAATGAAGAAATAAAAAAAAATACTGGGAAGCAACTACATGATCAATGACGGGGAGAGAAAAATAGCTGCTTTCCATCACGGAGGTTTCTTAACTGTATGTATGTATATACTCATTGCCAGGACACTCCATAATATAAAAAGACCAGATATGCAGTCAAGAGTCAATGCCTATGGCAAGACCCTTAGGGGACCTGGTTCAGATCTTACACCAGTTTAACAATACGTCTCTGTTACACTTTGAGATATTGCTTTATGTTTAGCATCATAGTCTAGGGAAAGATTATTATCAAAGCTGTGGAATATACATCAAGAGTTTAAGACTGTTTCGTTCATTTGTTTTAAGCTTTCATTGATGCATTTCTTGTTGCACACTATACTTTCTTTTCACTTTTGTTGAATAAATGAAAGTGTGGGGGGCCAATAGGGCTGAGGAAGGTAATTGGAGGAAGTGACCATGCAAACAAAGCACGCGGGTGGTAGGGAGAGGAGCGCTTGCAGAAGCAGAGCAGGTGAGTACTGAGGGGCCCTGGGAGAGGATTTAGTGTCCGTTAGTGCTGGTGCTGCTTGTCTGTGTAAGGCAAAGAGAGCAGCCTGTGGATAGAAACCACAGGAATGCCCCTATGGTGTGAGGGAGGACATGCGGCAGCAATTGTGTCAACTGTTAACTAACTAGGTGTAGATCCCGGGGCACAACAAAAGCAGGTGGAAAAACAAAACAAAACAAAATCATAGCACTTCACAGTTTAAAACTGGCTAAGGGAAAAAGTAACAGGAGATGTGGGCATAATCTCTTCACCATGAGAACATGAAGCCTTCTCGTTTTGCATGTTTTTGCTTTTTATTTCGGCCTAGTGACTTTTAGGAAAGAAAAAAGGCCAATTGTAGCTTTACATGTTGCAGCCTGACAGTGGTTTTCCCAGGTTCCAGGAAAAGGAACCTAGTTTCTGCTTAGCAGTAAATCTGCTGCTTGTCCAGAGTGAGCAAGTCAGTGCTAGGTGACTAACAAAGTGCCAGTGCTGCCTGTTTTACAAGATAGTGGTGAATCACTGCAGAGCCAGAGGAACCAACCAGCAACAGGGCTGGCATGACACACAGCAGTGGATCGAAACCATCATTAACTTCGTCTTGTATTCCAGGCCTCTTATTTGTTTCAGTAAACTGAAGACACACACCAGGTTTTACCAAAACTTGCTTTGCTCAGGAAATGTTGACTGGAAACAGGAGGACTGATGGCTCATTTCCATGCAACATATCTTCCTCCATAAGTGCTTGGTACTGCATTCTTCTCTGAGTAGGAAATAGGCAAAAATCTTTAAAAAACAAACTTGCCTCTTTTCCCTAAAGCTTCAGCAAAGGTCAGAGATACTGAGATTGGAGGTGAAGTTCAAACAATGCCCAAGCATTTTCAAGTGGTGTAAATCAGCACTGTTCCCTTGATATCCATGGTGCACACTCATGTGCTCCACCAGAATTCTTCTGGCATTTATAAATCTCCTCCAGATCGGAACACACACCAGATAAATACAGCCCTCCTTGATTCAAACATGCACAAGCAGAGGTGGCTTTGTCAAATCTTCCAGGTAAAAGCTTGGTAATCTGGTTCCAAATAGCATTCTTACCATTAATTCCCATGGCCTGGGAGTTTAGTGGATAGTCCTCTGAAGGAAAGCCTGCATTGGCTTTCAGGTCTCATACACAAAAGTGCCTGATGTATTATGCTTTTTAGCTGACTTCCTCTCTCACATCAGGCCCAGTGACAGCTTTGGCCATGCTGGTGGGAGCTGCCCTGCGTTGCTACAATCACATTGCCTCTCAGTCAGACCCCACATTGCTGACTGATTACTAAGGTCCCCCAGCACTGGTCCATAAAAATAATCTCAATAAAGAATCAGAAATTTAATTTCAGGCTAGCTTTTTTCTTGGTTAAGAGCATACATGTGGACTAGACATTGACAAGGCAACACGGAGGATCATAACAAGTTTTTGAATTTTGTCTTTTTTTCTTTCAGGCTAGGAAAGAAACTCAAATAGTGGCTACCAGCACAGATTGAGGGATGAACAAAGAAGAGATTGAACATAAAAGCTGAGTCTAGACCTGCTGGAAACTCCTTTAACCTGAGCCTATAGCATCCCAAGCCTCAGAGCCAATCTGCAGGCCACCTGTGAGCTGTACACTAGATGGACTCAACCCCCGTTGAGTTGTACCCGAGGCTCTTTGCACCCCACTACATGTCTCTGCTGCCCAGAAAGTGTTGATGGTCACCACACTGACATGGAGACTAGACGGGCACTGCTGAGGAGCAGAGAATTGGCCTGTGGATGTCCACAATAACTCATTTAAGGTAAGGCAGGGATAGGAGATGCATAGCTCATATATTATGGGCTCGGAGCCTCAGACTTGACTGTAAATGTCCTTATCAGGGCTAATTAGCTCCTTATCAAGGCTAATTGCATAAGATAATCCTGAGCTAGAAGAAAATTTAATTTCAATTCAAGTAAAAAGAGAAGAGAAACATTTTTTTTTACTTAAAACAGACAAACAAAAACAACAACAACAACAATAAAAAAAGAAAAATATTTAGGGAAGTAACCAGCCCATTTCAAAAAGGGCACAAGGAATAACAAGGAACTCACATGGGATGAAAAAGGGATTATGCAACAGAGAAAGTTGTGTTTTGGCACTTTGGTATGGAATGAAGCAAGAACTGCAGAAGTTAAAGGTAAGTTAAACATTATAACAGAAGGTTAAAGACTTGGTAAGCAAACATATCTAAATAAAAGAGGGATCAAGAAAGAAGTGAGACACATGAGTGTCAAGACTCATGTAGCTTAAGTGGAAACCAGTAAAAGAGAGGCTGGTGATTATCACAATTAATAAATAAAAAAGAAAAAACACATCTGAAGCAAAAGCAGTTCTAAGAGCTCCTTGTGCATATGTCAAGAGAGGTGAAAGAACAGACACAAAGAGTTTATAAGCAAGGAATGTAAATATATCTAAGTGGGGCAGATGCCACATGACTGGGAAATAGCATGCATTGTCCATATTTGAGGCAGAGGGGGAAAAAATGTGATGGAGATAATTGAAGACTTGTTAGTCTGACCTTAATAACACTTATAAAAACAAAATCAAACAGACAAAAACTTTCTACTACATGACAGAAAGAATAGTTTGAGATGTAAATATAGAAAAAACAACATGACCTTAGCAGAAGGTTCACTGTGCATTAACTTCACAGCTTTGGTGATTGACTTTTGTAGACAGAACCTGCAGAAGATTCAGTTTTCCTAGGCTTCAATAAAGTATTTAATGCAATATTGCATGACAAGTTATTAGCTGAGATGCAGACAGGAATTAAGACAATTAAGACATTTTCAAACTGTTAAAAGAGTGATGACAGCACTGAATGAAGAGGAGAAAATTGGGGTGCATTGACTGGATACTGTTTTTCTCAGACACCCCAGTGTGTTTTCTGGATATGTAAAGGGAAATTTTTGCCAAATGGACAAAGAAGTGTTAATGATGTTGTACAATACCCTCCTGAAGCCTCATCTGAAAAATTGTTTATAAGTCAAAAGAAAGACAAAGGTACAATCTGAACAAAGAAGAGCTGTTAGGATTACAGAGGGAATGAAGATCTGTTCCTTCCAGAGGAGACTGTATGTGCCTAAGTTGCTTAGTCTCACTATACGTAGGCAGGAGAATAGGATTGCTTTACCTTATGCCTGGTGGCAGGGACGTGGAGAGGGAAAAAACAGGGCTGTTATTCAAACTGAATAACAGCATTGGCACAAAAGAACATGAACATTAGATGAAAATGATTGGTCTAGCTTAGAGACCCAAAATCTAAAGTTTCTATTCCAGAAACATCACAAGGAATAGCCTAAGTGAAGTCTCAGTCAGTCAGAGGCAAGCTCAAGAATTTCTATGTCATTATGTGGTTGGAAAAGCTTCATCAGTGCACACTGATAAGTTTTTGATCTGACTTGCCTGCATTTATTTCTGCCTGCATAGTATCTTCAGAACAAATGCTGTAGAAATGTAGAACAAATGTAATAGAAATCCATTAGTAGAAGTCTATTTTCTACTAAATGCAAGGCACTGCTAGCAAGAGGATGACCACAGAGCCCAGACAGAGCCCAGACCAGGCACACATGGAGGTGCCTGAAGCATCTGGTTGCTGCACTGACAGCAAAATAGGAGTTGTAGAACCTACTGATAACAACACTGAAGCACCACCTTACCACTTGACTACTGAGAAACCTCTAATGAGGAGATATGACGGCATTGGGTGATATGACAGCATTATGTGGGATTTTGAAGGGTGAGGCAGGAAGCAGCCTGAAACTCTTGCCAGCAGAGAAATGAGCCCATAACAAAGTCCATAAGCCAGACAGCTAAAGACTTGAGAGAAAGGCCTATAACAAAGGAGTAAAGATCATGTCTGGAATGAGACTAAGCAGCACAAATAGCAACCAAATCTTTCCTGTACCAGTTGGATGCAGAGTCCAGTAAGCGTTTGTGTAAGGACAGCGGCCAGTGCCACAGCAGCCTCAGCCCTCCTTGAGGTGAGGGAGAAGGGTTTGCTCCAGCAGCAACTTTAGCCCCCATTTTAGGGGAAAAGGAGACCCCACCTGCCTCCTGTTCAGCCAATTCTTTGACAAGGCAAAAGGGTGTGTACAAGCAACCCAAGAAAAAGGGGTATGAGCATGACTCGATGATGAGAATTGCAGTTCTTCAAACCCCAGGTAATGGGAGGTTGGAGCATCCTCCGCTCTGTGACTAGCAGTGGATGGGGGAGGCAGGAGGGGAGTGATCTCTGTGCAACCTGGCTGAAGGGCTGCTCTGAGTCCTTTCCAGAAAAGCAAAGTCTCTCAGATGCAGAAAGCTATAGTTCAGTACAAGATGTGGCAGAAACCCTGTCAAGAGGATAGTAACAGTGTTTAAATTTAAACTTTTGATTGTTCCAGGGCAGGAAGATATGTGTGTTGACCTTGCAATCAAAGCAACAAATCAGCTGTCACTTCATGAGATTTGTGGATCAGCACAGAGAAACAGGAAGAAGTAATCCTCCAAAAAGGTAAGCTTCTCTTTGCTGAGTTCTTACTCTTTTTTTTTCTTTTTTTTTCAGTCTATGTAAATATCTCATTTACATCACATCTTGCTGTTTTAAACACTTGAATATTGCTTTGAGCAATTAAGCTAGCTGATGTGATACATAATGCAACTTATTGCCAGAAAAGAAGACAAATTGTGTTTGATGCTAGGTTATCACTATATTTGATTTACTTATTTTTTCTGTAATTACTAAAGAGTCTGGTTAGCGACATAAAAACCTGTCAACCCTGAATGATCTTTAACTTGTGGATTTTACCAAGTCAGCTTTTAAGTGATAAATAATGAAAGGCTTGTCTCTAAATACAGACACTGGTCTATTTTTTTGTGTGTTTTAAGACCTTATTCAAATATAACTTGCATTCCTATAGAGAATTCCTCTGACAAAAAGTTGAAGAATCAGTACCTCTGTATTTCTGTAATGCAGATACCTATGTTGTGAACTGTCTTGAGATTTGAGGAACGGCTGTAAGTGTGTTGTATGTGAGCCAGTGAGTTTCCTGGTGTGGCAGATTCTGCTCAAATTCTGGCTCTACAGTAGGGCAGACATTGGCTTTACAATAACTGTACTCCTCTTGTGATTTTCTAAGCAGTGTTCACTTAAGTTTTCAGTCCTTAGACCTCAACCAGTACAGCCCCACAGCTCCTAGTAAAACGCTATTGGTTTGGGGAATCTAGGTCTGCAGTTATCTGTGCCAAATGTTTCCATGATTAGCCAAAAAGATGTGAATATCTGTCATTACTAATTATAGGTACTCTTCACAAAGACATGACACAGCATATACCAGATCATCACTTTCCATAAAGCACAATGCTATTTACTTAAATTGTTTTAGAAAAAAAAAGTAAGCCAGGAGATAACTTGCACATCTGCTAAGCATTGTCCCTGTCCATTGTGGCGCCCTGGCAAAGAAGAATTGTGAGTATTTGCAAGCCTGGATAGCTCAGAGTACTCTGTATTGCCTATTGCCGCTAATGGGCACTGCTCTCCTACTCTTAACCACTTGCAAGGTGACAGTAGGCAAAATGGCTGGCTGGCCAGAACGGCTGCGTGTGTTGACTCTGAGCCCTTATGGATGGTTCTGGTGCATGTAATAACCTTTGTGGCATTTCACTGTAGCAAGATTTGAAAGCTTCAAGTTATCATCTTTATCATGGGGATATCATGACTCTCAAATACTTAATAACTTCTTAGAATAATGAAGATAAATTATTTCAAAATTTAATTTCCTCTTGTTCCATTTTGGAGAAATGATGCTCCCAAGCTCTATGGAATAGGGAGTCAGAAAGTGCCTATTTCCATCCACAGCTGTGGATGTGAGATCAGATTTTTTTCTGGGAAAATAAAATGGGTACATTTTTTAAAAGAAGTAACAATTCTTGTGGTCTGTCTTGTGGTCTGTCACTGTGACAGCAGCTTTGGTTGCAGCCTCTTTGCAGTCTGGGTCTGGCTTTAAAAAGAAACAGACATACTTCTGTTTTATTGTTTCTTTCTGCCTGGTATGTACAATGCGCGTGTGGCCGAACGGCTGTCCTGCCTTGCACTCAGTTGGAAGCAGAAGGCTTGTTAGGGTGTACTGTGTCAAGTCACAGGCTGTGGTGGCAACAGAAGGTAGGGTAGGAGAAACACCGTCTGCCTGACCTAAACTGCTGTTGTACTGGCTGCAGAAAGAGAGGCTGGTCACCAGACTGAGTCAGCTGAGTCAGGGCATGAGAATGAAGCACCCAAATTCCAGCTGGTGCCACTTTGCTAGGGATGTGATTCAGGGAAGCTGACTCCAGGCACGTATGAAGACCAGGAGCCACTGGCCTACTCCACCTGTACTACTCATGATTCATGCCGTTGTCTGTGCAAAGGGTTTCCTTGGTCTGTGTGGTTGTATCTGCTGGGCTTACCGTGATCACTGGCATTCCTGCCTCAGCTTTGTGTCATCTAGACATGCCTGTAACTGGAGCACCAACTTCTCCTTCCCTCTCTGGGGAGAAACAAGAAAGTCAGACCCAGGCAATGCCCTTGGCTCTGTTTCCAGGGCACAGTGAGGCAGAGCTGAGTTTTGAGTGAAATTCTATATTGCTGTGCTGTATCTGATTGTCTAAGCAGGTAGTATTCCTGCAGCAATGAACAGCCATCGCTTCAGTTGCAGCTTCCCTGTTTCTGCTGCAAACGTGAGGTAGGAAGGCTGCTGCCAGCCTGCAGGAAGGAAGGCTGACTTGGTGACTTCTGCTGGGTGCAGAGAAGACCTTCTTGCTCTGCTTCCTAACCCCCCAAGTTGTGTATGGGAAGTGTTGTTGGTGAGTTCTGTAATCCTTGGTCCTAACTGAAAGGCAATGGGATGATGACTCAAGAGACACTATATCCCCTTCTGAGAAGGGAACATGGTGACTCGGGAGACAGGCACTGGGACACACAGTAGCTGTGGGACTGACTGCAAAATCATGCAGACTGGCAGGGACAAGCTCTTGGCTGGTAGAAGATCACTAGTAAAGATATCTGAGCTCCACTTAGGAGCAACTCAGCTGTCAATGACCTATGGACACCAGCAAATAAAGTTCTGCTTCGGCAAGAACTGTGCCATACTTAGCATGTGTTTTAATTTCTGTGGCCAAATAGAACATCCAGTAGTGACAGCGCCATGTTTTGACTGCTAGCCTGTTCTCACCTTTGTTTGGATAACTCCTGAGTGCCTATCTCAGTAGTGGCACAGGCTGTACTTTTTCTTACATTCACTGAAAATATCTTGATGTTGCTCCTCTTTGGACTGACTGCACTTTCACTGTTTCCTACAAGATTATGTTTCTTTCTCCGTATGCTCCAGTTCAGCTATCAAGCTTGACCTGGCACTAACCTTTCCCTTCCTCAGCTCTGCCAGTCACATGAGTCCATTGCAGATTTTAATTTGTCTGTGTTTCTAACTTAGTGCTGTCCCCACTGTCCCCACTCTGTTACATGCTGAACTTCTAGGAACTGACCTAAGGGCACAAGCTAAATCTAGCCATGCTGAAATTATTAGTTCATTCTGTTTATGCCAAGGCCAACATTTCCATCACCATTCTTCACTCTGTAATATCATCTCCCAGTGGCTCTTGAAATGCTATGTGATGTTCCAGTGCCTAATACTTTGTCTCATTATGTCTGTCTGTGCAGGATGACTGTGAAAATGCCACCAGATTAGGGTGGGAGGTACAGGATGTCTGCTTTGGCAGGAGCAAAGGGCAGTGTGGGCACAGGGTGCATCATCTGGACCTGTTGGGCTCCTGAAAAAATAAGAGGATCGGTGCAGGTGGGAGAAGGGAGGAGGAGGGAGGAAGAAATGAGATTGATTTGGTTTATGTGCTTTTGCAAATAGTCTACTGAAATTCCTCCAGCCTATATTCCAACTATGTCTGGGCATCTCATACTTCCACCTGGCTAGCACTCATCTGTCAGAGACACCAGACAGTAAGTGTAGAGTGAAATGTAATTTGGGTGAATCTGCATCCCAGTTTTCCCAGGGCACCGTCCCTGTTAGTGACTGGGGTGAGAGCTGGCAGTGAGTTGTACAGTACAGGGATTTTTTTTTTTTTTTCACTGAAGCGAACTAAAGCTGTGGGGCACTTCGGCTGCAAAACTGCTGGAAGCCAATGACCGGTGTGTCAGTGGAATATCAAAGTCACAACCAGAGTGCTGTACATGATGTAATGATTAGGCTGGAATGCTGTACTTGAGCAGAGGCATCGTCACCAGTTGTTTACTAATTCTGGTGTTACACATAGCCTGAGGTTATATCAGGCTAAGGAGAGCACTGCCAGATTTTTCTGTAGAGTGGAACACTAGATGAGTGCCAGGACAACAGCTGACTGAGTTAACTTTTTGATAGATACTTGTTTCCCTTTACTTTGGCTACAAATAATTGTTCTGCTGGACTCTCTGGAGGCAATAGGACTCTCTGTCCTATTGCTTGTGTATATTGAATAGAAAGCAGTCCCTTGACTCTATCTTAGCTGTAAAAAAATAAATGAACCCTTCCTCTAGTGCCTCCAAACAATTATAACAAAGTGGTTGTACAACCACATGTTTTCCACTGTCTTATGCATGTGAATTTGCTCACTGCAGTGCTGGGAGGTGCACAGCCCATTCTTCATGTTGAGGGGTCTGCAAACATGTCATCATGCAGGGCACTGGGGCCTTGCCAGGGTATTTTGCTCTTGTCTCCAGTACGATTCTCCTTTTAGAAAATCTGCAGGAGCTTAGATAGGAAGACTGTTGTCCTCTAACCTTCTAAGGGCCTAATGATTTTTTTAGCATAATTTTCTCTTTTTAAACCACTACCTAATCTCATGAAGTCTGGTCTCACAGCACTCAGTAACCACAGCTAGCCCAACAATGTCAGCTGGAGCTCCTGAGCACTGGCTGGGGGAGAGATGCATGATGCAGATCTTCAGGGGAAGAAGGCAGTAGTATCTTGCACTCTGCAGGGTTGGTTGGTGGGGGCTTATTCCTAAAGGTTGACACTGGGGTATAAGGCCAATATCTTCTTCATCTTTATTCTGAATTCCACTGCTTCTTACCAGAGTGTACACTTATGGTACTTCCAATCCAAGGACTGACATCTGTATGTATAATGTTATGAACAGGCCTTGTAACATTTTCAAAGCTTACAGAAGAAAATAAGGATCTTACGAAAGCAAAACTAGATCAAAATTCTCAGAGGTTTCTGTGTGCAGACTATTTAGGAATATGCTTAAATTCGACAGGCTAAGCTACCGTGTGCTGGCACAGCAGTTTATACAGTGCATGTCTACCTCTGAGCGTTCTTCTCTCCCTTCACCAGCTGATTAAACTGGCTTTCCAAGTTTCATTGCCAGATGCTGCAAAGCAGCAAGTCGAGCCATGTACTTGGCTCTTGGGTTTCCGTGGGTGAGACGAGAGAGGGCAGGGAGCAGAGAGCTGTTGTACATGAAGGGCTCGAGCATGAATGGGGTAATTATGGATGGATACATGGGTAGGCAGATTAAGTGCAAGGGCAGGGAGAATTTAAATAGATTTCGCAGCAAGATGATGTCCTAAAGTCGTGATGTAGCTTAAGAAGTCTCTGTATATCTAATACAAAGCCTGTATACAGCTCCTGTTGTAGTTGAACAGTGGATGTATGAGAAGCAAATCTAAGACAAGAATGGACCTCTTCTCTTCCTCTCTTGAAGTGTGGTGTAGGTTGTGACTTGGTGTGTGCTGGACAGAAGGATAGTTCTGCCATTCACCTTCTTTCAAACAGTTCTCCACCACAGAAGAGTCAAAGCTAGACTCAGTAACCTCTGAGAAAACTTAATTTTGAAGAGTAAAGCCCTGCCATACGTGCACCACTTTCACATAACATAATTTACTCCCTTTTATTGAGCTATTTCTGACCTTTGGATATATGTGTGGTAGAAAAAGATTATGATGGCAGTTAAAGAGGAACTGCAAGATGTTGTGCTGGTGGTAATGGAAGAAAGGTGTCATCATATGGATGTGTAATAGCCATAATGTTTTTCGTATTGCTCATGCTGGAATGCACTGTGAGGCAAAAGAAGCCAGTACCTGAGTAGTTCCTTGTGAGATGTCGTAGTATTAGTGATACATATAGCAAAGGTTACATCACATTGCTGAGGATTTAGCAGTACAAACATTTGAAGAGCCCTAAGATCGAGAAATTCTAGGGAAGAGACACCCTGTGGCTAAATGTGCCTCTTCCCAGAAGAAATTGAACCAGATAAAATACAGGCTGAACTTCCCATATTTCATATGGTGTTTGCAGATTACCAAATGCACTGAACTGGCTAACAAAAAATTCCTACTTGGCAACCAGGCTACTTGAAAAGCAGCAATGGCAGGATAGAAAATGGCACCCAGCTCTCAACTTGAGTCTTTATGTGGAAAAAGCAAGAAATGTCTTGTGCTGATTCCATAAGTGATGGAGTTCAGAAAACATCGAAGTTTCAGAGTATCATTGCTACTTTTACAGACAAGACTCTTCATTGGGAAGTTGTCTCTGTATATGGAAAATTAGAGCAAGTGCTTAGATGCTGCTCTTTGTCAAATGTTTTACCTATGACACCTTCTGGAAGCAAGGCAAGCTGCTCCTATTTCCTTGTGGGGTTCTTGCTAACAATCGGTTTCTTTCTTGCTCATCTCTCCTTCCTTTCTGAGGTCCCTAAACAGCAGAACCATTCCCCTCTCAGCCAGCTCTAATCAGTGTATGGAGGGATGATGTGAAAGATGGTGCAGGAAACCTGAAATCATGTTATGTCTTCAAGAGGCCACAGGTACCATGGGACCACAGCGTCAACCTTGCTGCATTTATTGCCTCTCACCTCTGCATGCTTCTAGCCTGAGCAGGCTCAGCCATTGCATCAGTATCTTCTAGCAGTGCTAAGTCCCAACTCTGCTTAGGGTGGCTAATTGAGTCTAACGATCCCTCTCTGAGGCACATGAGTAAGTGTTAGCCCCACTTTACACCTGGAAGAAAGGTGGAGAGAAAGTGGCTTGCCTAAGGGTGTAGTTGGAAATGAGGAAGAACTCATTTGAGGAAGAACTTCTTTCCTGTGAGCGTGACAGAGCCCTGGAACAGGCTGTCCAGGGAGGTTGTGGAGTCTCCTTCTCTGGAGATCTTTAAAACTCGTCTGGATGCCACCTGTGCCACATGCTCTGCGTGTCCCTGCTTGAGTAGGAGTGTTGGACTAGATGATCTCTAGAGGTCCCTTCCAACCTCAGCCATTCTGGGATTCTGTGAAATGGTGTCAGTGAGGTGGGATTACCCTATTTGCCTATGCCCAGGCCATGTGTACATGAGGGCTCTCACCTCCAGCACCTGCCTACCTCCCTGTCTGCCACATGAGAAGGGAGCAGGTCACCAGCTGTTTAGGTTCACTTCTGCTTCTGTTTAGACCTTCCCTTACACTGACAGGGTTGGGAGGAGTTAAAAACAGGGCTGTTATATGCCAGGTCCCACTGATCCCCCCACTTCCTCAGACTGCATATATACCTCATTCTAGAAAATAAAGTTCTAAGCGAACTTTTCAAGAGAGCACCATTTTTATTTGAATATGGCTGTATACTTAATGTACATAAGTCACAAAAGATGTACCAAAGGTATTTAATAATGGAGAGATAATGAAGTTGCACTGTTTTCTACGGACGCAATTTACTAGACACTGCATTGCTTGCTGGCTGCTAGGTACTACAGTGGGCAAAGACAGAAAGGGCTTTGCTCAGAGCACACAAGTCAGTGTCTAGTAGAATAACAGTATAGGTGACATGGTGGCAACAGGCTGGCACTAGCCTGCTGAGCACTGGCAGGAGGACAGCCTGGGTAGTCCAAAGGCAAAAGGGAAACTGGCCTGGTTCCAGTTGTTCACTCCGGCTGCATCCATGCACTGGTGGCTATTTCCTTCCTTCTCTAGAGAAAAGTCAAGATAATTTGAAACACAAAGCCAAGACTTTGCCCTCTGGAGAGATTCCAGGGTTGCAGATGGACTGAGCTCTTAGCAGTGCTGGTAGAGAGCAATTACATTTGCAGTTCATGGAAAGGGAAGAGGAGGAGAGAGAGTCACTGAACTGACAGCAGGGATAAGAAGGTAGCTCATTAGCACATCATCTTTTCTGCACCCTTCTGTGCAGGAGCAGATCTCCATATGATGACATTCAGAGTCTGGCGGGAGCGTCATCCTCAGCTAGTAGGAATTTTTCTGTAAGACAGCACAAGTGTGTAGATTTTTAAGAGTGAGCTCAGAAAAATGAGCTCTTCCGTGGTCATCTCTGCTGCAGCTCTCAATCCTTTTCACTTGCTAAGTACTGTTTAGTGCTATAGTAAGTCATAGCTGAGAAAGATGGTCTCTCCTCTTAGCATGAAAACTTCTACTGCAGCTGAATAGTTTTAGCTGATTATAGAAGGCTGATTATACACAGATAGTGACTTGAAGAATTCTTGCAGGAACTCTGTGGGAGATCTTTGTGTCTCTCTATGGCATTCGTAACAATTCCTAGAGCCAGTGATCTTGCTCACGGCTAGGGAGCCACCTGAAGGAGGGTCCTGAAGTGGGATTCTGTTGCTCTCTGCTTTCTCTCTGTGTCTAATGTTTCTCAGTAGCTCTTCTTGTGTGAAGCTGCAGCATGAAACTAAAACATGAGCAGTGACTGTCAGGAAGATGCCCCTTCCTAGTTCTGCTGCAGGTCTCCAAATGAAAATATTTAACCTCCATGGCCACATCATGGAGCTACAAGGCTCTCGGTCACTGAAGGCTTAGGGCTATCAGTCTCCCAATGTCTGAGGGGATCTGGACAGAGGTTGTCTATATGGATTTCTGAAGGAGGAGAATTTGTTCCACCTTCTAGAGATTTGGAGCAGTGCTAGCTTTAGGTCCCACCAAAAAAGATCAAGTTGCCTCCCCTTATTTCTAGGGTCTGTGCTTGCACCTTGGCTAAACCACTGCATGGATCCCAGTGCTGCACACCCTCTTCCCTGCCTGCAGCCAGCAGACCTGGCAGTTGTTCATGCACACGGCACTCAGCAGCATCTTAGGGTGCTCCCTGTGGCCGTACAGACTTATTTACAGCATTCCTTGCCTCTGTAGCCCCAGAGCAGTGCAAAGCCTTCGCACTTTGCAAAGCAGAACTTTGGCCAGAGATCTTCCACCTGTGATTACATGATACTTCCAACACAGTATAATAGTGAGCTACCTCTGCGGCCACCAGGCTGACTTACACACCCCATGGCCACACAGCGGCGTGGCTCCATTCCCTATGAGCCAGAAGGTGCATTGCCAGGGCACGGCTCTGCAATTAGAACAGCTCTACTCAGTTACAGTGCCCCTGTGACAGACATGCTCTGCTGCCTCCTTGAGCCTTTGATGCCTCGGAGCTCTCGTCTCAGGCTGTGTCTACTAACTTCTACCAGCTCTACACCACCAGTCAGAGATACTGTTTTTCCAGCTCCTGAGAGACTACAAGACTGTGTGTGTGAGGGAGGCTTATGGAAGTTGTGCAAATACTTCCTCCCACTCCTCTCCCTGCCCTCTAGCACAGATAAACACACTTGGCTTTCCAGAGAATAAACATGAGTGTGATAGTTGGTGTACAATGAGGAGCTCCTGTTCTGCCAGAGCTCTCACCCACTCCCACATGCTGCCAGTTTGGAAGTGCATGGCAGGATCTGTTATGCTCCGCCTGTTCCCGACAGCGGCTGCATAGTTACTTGTGGTGGGACCCTCTGCAGCAAAGTTGATGCACATCTAAGTCCCTGCTTAGACTCTGACAGGAACAGACTCAAATGGATCCATCGGGATTGATACTGCAGTGGGGCCAGTAGCAGCAGTACGTACAGTCTTATTTGCACATGTTTATTAAGAAAACAGCTAGTTTGAAGCTTGCATGTCACGTTCATTTAGGGTCAGCTAGGAAAAACTTTCACTTTTAGCTGTACCTCAATTACTGCCACTTTGATCTCTTCTTTCTGCAGTTCAGAATGCTCAGGGTCTTTCTTGTGCTGTGTCTCAGAACCACCCAAATATTGTCAGAGCAAGAGACACTTCCTTGCTCAAATAGTTTGCAGTCTAAATGGTCAAGGCTCTCAAAAGGCGAGGGAGCAGAGATGTACTTTCTTTAGCCTGCTGTAGGTGGGAGGAGATAGCTCACCATCAGACGGCATGCTGTTTAGCACAAATGCGATCAAGCTCCAGCCACAGAGCTGTTCAGGGGTCTCTGATGCCTCAGATCCATATGGCCTGGTAGAATCTTAAGCTTTGGCAGCACCAGTCTCACACGTGGCTTCTGTGCCCAGTACGTGTGGAACAGTTACAGATATGTTTGTATGGAGCCAGCAAATGCAGGCATGGAGTTGCAGGAGCAGAAGCACAGCACTCAGCCTGCCACTTCCACTGCCAACACTCTTTTCCAAACTTCACTGCTGCCGCCTCTCTCCAATGTTCCCTAGTCAAATCTTCCCCTGAGTTGTGCTCTGTTTTGTATGCGGCTCACCCTTCACTGTGGTCGCTCAAAACACCATCTCTGGCTCGCAGCATCTCATCTGCCTTCTTTATTAATGCATTTTTTATAAACAGGAACCTTAGGACTAATAACTATCGGCAGTAAATACCACATGATTTTCTACTTATAAGGCACTTAGGCCAAAGGGCCTTGAAAAGAAATCACTGCAAACCACAAGGAATGAAAATGCATTGATGGACTCTCTGAATGGGCCAGAGAAACGAGTCACTGGTAGGACACAAAATCTACCCTATGCAAGGAGTGCTCAATAGTGTTTTCCTCTCAGATGACTCAGAGCATTTTGAAAACATGGGACACAGGCCTTGAGGTGGTGGCTCTCCACAGGACAGCCTGAGGACAGTCTGAGAGTAGCTACTGGGTACCACACGAATCCTCTGTGCCTTGCTGCTGTTGCACACTCCTGCAGTGCGTGCTTGAGCTGGCTCAGCACAAGGTCCACGGGCTGCCGGCCAGACGGCCCCTTACATTGCTGCGTGCTGTGTGCAGCTGAGCGGGACACAGCGCACGGAGCGTGGCTTCTTGCGCCCCTCGCACTGAGACCCTGGCACGGGCATCTCCTCCCCGCTCAGTGCAAGGGCGCCCGAGGCTGAGCCCCGCTCGCACCGCGCTGGGCGCACCCGGGACCGCTCGGCTCGGCTCGGCTCCGCTCGGCTCGGCTCGGCTCCGCGCGGCTCGGCTCCGCTCCGCGCGGTTCCGCGCGGCTCGGCTCCGCTCGGCGCGGCGGCGCCCCCTGCTGCCCGCGCGGCCCGCAGCCGAAAGACACGGCGATGGGATCGGGGGGACGGTGGGAAGCCGGGCCGCTGCTTGAGGAAAAACAGTTGGCGAGTTATAATCGGGCAGGAAGCAGGACATGATGTCAGGAGGTAACAAACAGGAAGCGATGATTGTAACACAATGCGTGGCCTGGCTTGGGGCTGCCGCGCAAGGAAAAATCCTCTTCCACGGCGAGGAGAGGAGGAGGGAGCAAGGGTTGCCGCCGGGCATTTGAATACAGCTGTTTTGCTTTCCCAGATACTGTTTACATTGAGCCGTTGCTTGAACAATAAGATGGGAACAGTAAATAATTATTTGCGCTTCCGTAGCATCTTTTCCCAAAGAATCTGAGAGATATGAATGAACCCTCACAACATCCTTCTGAGTCACATGAATATTATTAACTCTGTCTTACACTTGAGGAAAGTGTAATATATATAGTCATCAAAAGGTAGATTCTCAAAAACACACACAGGGGGTAAGTGCTCAGTTCCTGCTGAGTACAGAGGAAAATGGTGTGCTCAGTTACCGAAGTTCCCATGAAAATCCGTGGGCAGGGAGGCGTCTTGCACCATCTGACGCAATTTAAAGCTGGTTGTCATGTTTTACTTAATGGTACGGGCTCTCTCAAGAGGCAACTTCTGGAAAGCAGTTAATTCCCAGTTATTTCCAGTTATTTCAGATAACTTTTTTTTTTTAGAGAGGGAAGCTGGAAGTGTCTTTCTCTGGGAACTGCAGATAAAATTGACCTAAGCTAGATGCTTCACATTTGGATGCCTAAAGTGAGGTAAAATTAATCTGCTCCAAATTAATCTGCATTTGCTGACAATAGCTGAGAGCAGATTGTGGTATAACTGCCAGAACTGCTAAGAAGTTCTTCCTCCCTGTGTAAACAAAACGTGTCTGATAGAAGGCCTTCTTAACCACGCTAATTGCCTCAGTGAAAAGGAGCTTTTTGTAATTACAAATTTATGAACTTTTCTCTATTCTTCCAGTGTAGGCGAGCACCATTTCTGTTTTTTTCTTCCCCTGTATTATAGTTGTATTCAATATTTTGGAGAACTTAAAAAAATATCTCTTAACTTATGACAGAACTTAAATACCACTAGCAAAGTGCAAATCAGTGTAACCACCTTCGTGAAGGGAGCAGATCCGAAAGAAGCAAAGCGCTTCTGTGGCATAAGGAGACATGAGAGCGGGAGGAGTTCTTAATGGTGAAGCAAAGCCAGCCCTGGGAGCTGGTGAGCTGAACTGAAGGGGGTGATTAGAGCCAGGTCATGTCTTTGGTAATTATCACCATTTTATTCTGGTGGTTTTCTTTTCTTTCTTTCTTTTTTTTTTTGTTTTTTTTTTTTGTTTTTCCCCGTAATACATTTTGTTCAGATTCTCTCACATTTCTTTACTGACAGTCTTCCAAAGAACAAATCAGTTTACGAGCCAGAACAAAAATGCCTTGGCAATGCTTTGGCATTTTTTGCCAAAGTAGAAAATGTAAGGCAAATATCAAACAGTGTTAATAGAAAATAAATTTCTAATGCACAGTGATTCACATTTGCCCCAGATATTTCGCTACAGCAGCCCTGCTTTCATATCCATCATGGGAGCTGCTTATCCAAGGAGTCGTCAGAGCTTCTGCACAGTGCCAGGATGGTCAGGTCCTGCTCTGGCTAGTAACGGCTGCTCTAGCCATAAACCTAACTCTCAACAAGTTTGTTTGGATATTAAATATGAGTTGGTTTAATTCAATTGATGAAAACAAACATGGTGGCTCTGTGACCTTCCAGGCAGTTAGTTTTAAAAATGTAATCAATAAAACCTTAGGAAAACCAGCAATAACTCAACAAATAAATCGTAAAGCACAGATAAAAGATGCCATCCCCAAACAGCCTCTCCTCGAACTACATGTTTTCCTCATTGATCTGTGTATTTGCAAAACACGGCGGTGAACAAGGTCCTGTTGTGCACCTTGGGACTCTTCCTGGGAGTGAATGCTCTGGACCCTGTCCAGGGCACACTTTGCCCAAGCAGAGCAGCCTGCGGGACCAGAGGTGAATGGGAGCCTGAGCACTGGCCACCTCTCAGCTGGTAGAAAGACATGATGGTCACAGAGGAAATTAAGTCAATTTAGCTCTACCACGGTAGTTCGGTACTAATTTTAGAGGCAGCTCCGTCACATGTTACAGAGTCTATGGAGGAGAGAACAGTTTGGGGAGGGTTCTTCTGCTGCATTGGAAACCTTCATCTACAAACCAAGAGTAGGCCCTTGTTAAGCACTTACAAGACCTTTGCTGGGCTTTTTCCCTTCTGTCCGAAGCAACCAAGAGTAGATGCTCACATAGTTTGGGTCATTTGAGAGAAAGCTGCTCCTGTTACTTTCTGCCCCAAAGATTGTGTCTCTACTTGCTGTGAGCCAGAACCCATCTTCCTCATGCAGGCAGCAGCCAGGAGATTTGCCTACTATCTCCAGCAGAAGGAAGCTCAGACATCTTCTCTCCTATCTCCATGTCTACCCTTCCAGGTAGGCAGGAGAACGCTGTTGCTGGAAAGGGGAACCACTCCCCATGGCATGTTGGCTCAATGGATTTGGCAAAAACAGATTTCCTATATGAGCTTAAAAATAGGTATTGCCTGAGACCTGGCAGAATATTGGCTGAGGCAAAAGGGGGGCCTGGAGCTGCTTGGCTGCAGTACGTGAAGGTGATGGCTCTTGGGGCAGCAGAGCAGGATAGCACGGTCAGCTTTGGTGAAGCCAGTGGAGCTACAGCAAGCAGCAAAGCAAGTGCACAGTGATGCAAGTGCACATGCAAGCAAGTGCATGTGATGATGTGGAAATATGCGGTGTGTTTGGTTAGATAAAGCCATCTAGGGCTTTTTTGTGTGTGTTTTTCAGGTCACATAACATCCAGGGTTATGTTACCTGCAGGTGCAGGCCACTCCATTTACCTTACCTCTCTGATCTCCAGTCTCAGTCTGCAGGCAATGTTGACATGTTAGCTGGGAGCCCTGCGTGACCCAGTCGGAAAGGAGGACAATGAGATGGAGACTCAGGAAGCAGGAATTGTTTTTCAGCCCACTTCAGTCCCTGCACTTTAAAAATGTATTTTTAATTCTTCCTGCCCCAGGGGGTGCACTCCTGTGGGTTGGAGAGTCCCCCCCCCCGGGCCTGTCACCACTCAGTCCTGCTGGGAACTGCATGGCCTGTTGCTGGAAGCAGCGAAGGCTTGTGCGTGTGAGTGAGTGCTGGATAAGCTTCGTAAGCACATGGACATTCTGTCTCTGTGCCCCACGGCTCCCAAAAGCTGAGTGGCAAATTGGAAGGGAGAGCTTAGACGTCTGCAGAGGGAGGTTGCTTGATAGTTTGCTGTCAAGGTGTAAAAGGGAAGGAGAGAAAGGACATGCAGGTCCCCTGAACTGAATGCTGTGTGTGGCATCATTGATCTAACACCTGGAATGTGTGCTCTACATGCAGTGCTTTATGCTGTGAATCGGGCAGGAGCCCCATGCTAACACAGCAGCGTGAAGGACCTCTGAGCTGCAGAAATGTACCATAGAGCTGCATGTGGAGCAAGGAGAAGGAACCAGGGCAACTGCGGAGATAAGAACAGTGAAGGGAGGAGAGAAAGAAATGGTAGTTTTATGGAACTGAGTCACTGTGTTGTCCAGACAAAGCTTGAGAGCAGAGTGGACAGGGATAGAGCAGGCAGGAGAGAACTGTCACTGCTTTGGGCGTCACCAGTGATGGGAATATCAGGCCACTACCTGCAAGCTCTGGGAGCTGAGTTAGCAAAAGCAAACAGAGACGCAGAGAGGGAGAGTAGTGGGGCTGAAATATTGCTGTTGACTCTCCAGATAGGCTGTAAAACTGAAGTTATGAAAACAGTTGAGGCATGGCAGAGGGCCACTGAATTATGTCACATCTCCACAACTGGAGTTTGGATTATGACTCTCACTCTCCTGCCTGCTCTAGTATGATGGGAGTGTCTTATCTACTGTGTAAAATCAATATGTATTTATGGATCAGGTATGTGAGATAAGGCAAGAAGAATGACAGGCAAACATAGATACATAACTTCTGCTTAAGTCACTGCAGCATAAGTGGTGTTAGTGGCTTGCTATGCCTTCCTCATTGAGCTATGCCTTCTATTAGCATGAGCTGAAAGAAAAAGACTGAGAAGTAACCAAAGCGCAGGAAATCTGTTTTTACAGAGATGGTTTCTTCTATTAGATGGTTGCAGTTGCACAGGCTGACTTAATCTATCTCAACAGCTCCTTGAAGGCTGAGCGCTGCTGCTGGCCAAGTATTTTGATATCCAGACATTTTGCATTTTACCCCGTTTGAGGCATGTTTTGTATCAAGGATGATTTTTACAAGCATCCCTCTTCTACACTTGCCTAGCTGGATGCGGTGCCCTGTGCCGTGCCTGTGTGAGCGTGGTCCTGCTGCATGGTGTCTCAGCACCAGTGGGTGCTATAGTTACGGGTATAGCCCAGCAGCTGCTTCTCCTAACAAGCAGGCAGTTTGAGAGGCAAATGGTGAAGGTCTGGATCCCAAAGCTGGAACAAAGTGAGCAAGGCACTGCACTGAGGGGCAGCCCTCTCTGTCAAACCAGCTTTGAATTTGCAATGGATGAAGGGTTCTCTGTGGCTATGAAACAGTTTCTGCTGAGTACAAATAAGAGGAAACATGAGAGGTTTGCAGGATCAGGAGCCTATTCTTGTAGATGTTGTTAAGTTAGATCGTGTTTACATGAGTCAATCTGTGCAGTCTTTTACACCAAAAGTCACGTTTAGGTGCAGTCCTCAGGACAAATCTGTCTTCAAGCCTTGCCATAGTTAGTTACAAATTATACTAACAGAAGTTAGTCCAAGTTATGACTGAGTCTTAAACTCTCCAGGTTTGTTTAACAATGTATGTTATCCACATGGATCAAGCAAGCCAGAAGTAGTTTACTGGTCCTGGCATCACCTGCAGTTGTCGTGGGGAATGTTTGACATTCGGGCGAGTCCTTATAACCCTGAGGGAGCTGGGGGCTTGTCTCGTGCAGTTGAGCTGTGGCACTGAGATGCACTCACTTGGAGGGACGAGCAGACAGTGCACAGCAGCGCTTGGTGAGGAATTTTTTGGCCAAAGATGTGGGTTAAATCTGGGTCATATTATGCATTCAGCTAATTTGCTTGTAATTTCTTTGGCACAGACTTGGGGATGTGCACACGTGCATGGATTCACATGTGCTTCCATCTCCCCCTGCGTGGAAGCAGGCAGCGCTCCTGTTTTTCCTGTGTAGGACCTGTGATCTATTCTGGTAGCTGCAGAGTGCAGGGCTGCCTCCAGTAAATATTCACTGATTTCCTTGTGAGCTGATGCACGTTTTATTTTATTTTTTTCCTCTCTCCTGTGTGGGTACACAAAGGCATGTGTTGTACCTGCTTTACCCTGTGGGATCTACATAATCAGGTCCATGAGTTTTAATGGATTTCAACTCCCTTCTGTCTACAGATACGGTTTCCTGTCTCTTTTTGAGCAGGAAGAGCCGAGTCTTTTTTGGGCTTAGCGTTCTTGCTTGCCTGGGCTTTGGGAAGAGTTCTCTGGCTATTTTCCTGTTTGATTTTTGTGTGTGTTTTGTTTTAAGCAGGACAGAGTGCATGTGTGTATGTAATCCATGGGCTCAATTAAGAGAGGCATCTGTTGGGTTTATTTCACATTGCTGAGGAAGGACTGCAAGCAGGGAGCATCTGCTCAGCTTTTTGTCAATGGCTTGTTTTTCATAATTTGCTCTACAGGGTGAATGTTTGGGGAGGGGGAGGAGGCTTTTTATTTCTGAGTTTCATCTTGAATTTATTTTCATGGTAGCCAGGGAAATTGATTGGGATTTGAAAGTTAATTTTACTAAGAAAAGAACCAAAGAGGGAGAAAGAAAACCACCCAAAGTAAACAGCATTTATGTAACCTCAATAATGCACTGAGAAGGACCCTTATTAACCGTTATTTGCAGTGCTTTAAAGACAAAGTCAAAATGTATTTGTTATAGTGCTTTTATAGTGTTTGCGCTTTTTACATGAAAACTATCAGGTTTTGGTTAGATTTTATTTTGTGGAAAGACATCTAAAACTAAGATGCTTTTTTGGCATTTTGTCAACAAGAAAAAAAGTCTAGTTTTTAAATAGAGCAGCAGTGTTTTCCTGTTCTTATAGCTTTTGCTTTTGTGCATTCAGATGTTGGTTGTATTGCATTTAGCTGATCTAGTGAGGGATTTAATTGTCTGTAAATGCGTGCATTTCAAGGGCTACTAAACCTCCTGGGAGCATTTTGTGTAAGTTTGTTTTTTCCCCTTCTTGTGGAAACCTCCCCCAGAAGGGCCGTGCAGCAGAATGACTTTGTTAGACTGGGAGGACGGCGCTGCTGCTGGCGCGAAGGCGGTGCGGTGGGAAAAAGCCTCAAACTCCCCTGCGTGCTGTGCAGGAGGGCTCAGTCTTATCCACCCCGCTCAAACAAACAGGAGTGCAATTTTGCAAGCAGAGATGTAGATGCTGTGGAAGAATAAGGCAAGTAGGGAAAAATGGGTTCTTTCTGAAAGAATTTAAATAAGTGGGATTAAAAAAAAATAGAAATTGTGTCTTGTTTCATATGTGAACCCCAAGCCAAGACATTTATTAAGCCACTTGGAAAAGATATTAAATCTGTACCTTCCATGCCACAAGTTGTCATGGAAGAAAAATAGTGAAAGATGAATTAATAAAAATAACTTTTCTGACTGCTTATATCTCACTCCATCCCAATAGAGTATCTATCTATATATTATTTAAATACTGTACAGGACAAAATAGATATGTATAATTTTCTGTCAGCTGCATTTCACGCAGCTGAACGTCTTTGTTGACAATAGCTAGTGGTTGTAAAAGCAGCCTACAGCAGGTTGGTTTGCAAAATGCAAATGTAGGGCTGTGAACAGTGAGCAGACAAGCTCATGCCTGAAGTTTCAATTAAGCCAGCCTCTCACAGAATCATGAAACCTAGCAGGACTGTAAAAGGACAAACCACAATAAACCTCATAGTAGCAGGAAAGTATTTTCATTGTTTGAAAAAAAAATAAAATTCAAACTTTGTCATCACATTAAAAACATTACATGAGAAGTAATAAACATATTTACACTTCTGTTTTGATTATAAATATACATTATATACAAAATAATGTTATAAAACGTAGAAAGTTCAGTGCTTCTGATTTTTTTAAATTACTGAAATACTAGACTTCAAAATAAACTACAGACAGACAAACTAAAACCCATATTATTGATTTCTGAAGGTCATCTTCAAATTGGTCCTACACAGTCAGAGCAGAAGGTCAGTAGTGGACATTATGAAAGGGCCTTGTCTGCACAGTCCAAAGCAGTAGATGGGCTAGTCCAACGACGGGATTTACAAGGGCAGGACTATCACTGTCCAAGAGAGAGCACAGTCCAGGTTTCTTTGAAGCGGTCTCGTTTCCTCCCTCCTCATTCTGCCGCACCTCGAAGTCTCATCTTTTTTACAGTCACAGCACTTCCCATGGGGTTGTCACTATTACTGCGGTAAATAAGTGTCTAAGAGAAGAGTTGAGGTTTGCCTCTGGTTTCCAGGGGCAGCCTTGCCCTTTTGCCTGTGGCAGGGGGCGGGTATGTATGAAGGCTGTGGGACAAGCCTAGCACCTTCTCGCCCTCATCTCCACCTGTGGCAGGGGCCTTCTCGGTGGAGGCTTCTCAGTTGGCCATTTGGAACAAGAGAAGCAGGAGTTCTGCAACCAGACAGGGAATTAGGGGCAGTGATAATATCCCTCCTTCAGAAAGCTACAGCTGTGACTTTGAGACTATTTACAGTAGAAGGTGGCACATAATTCAGAAACACAACATAAAATCCAAATTTGCATAATAAGGGATGGAGAGAGGATGAGGAAGGAGAAGAAAAATGTAACTTCCATTCACAATCACTGGTAGTGCAAAGGCCATAAAACAGCTGAGACAGCTCAGCCCGCATAGGTCCTAGAAGCTGATTGATTTTAAACGCATTTGTAAGGCTGGGATTATGTCTCTCCTCGTAATGGGGAAGAGGCAGTAGACATTCCTCATCACACCTTTCCCTTCTCAGGGGTTTAAATCCATGAAAATCCTGTCCCATATCGTGGCTTGTGTCAATCAGTTCTCCAAAGCATCACCAAATGAGATGAAATGTAAATTCTGTATCCCTCTTTCCTTCCTCCTCTCACCCCTTGAACTGTCTCCAATACATGCAGCAGGAGAGAGGAGATGCAAATAGATGTATAGCAGGAAGAGTCAATCACTCCTGCCCAATACTGTTCAGGTAACTGCATATATAGCAGTCAAGTGTCTGTTTGGGCTCCTTAAGATTCTCTTGACACATTTTAGGCACTTCTAAACCCAGAAGAAAAAATGGAGATCTCATTTATTTTGTATCCATTATCTGCATAGCAATGTGTCTTTCTTCACACCTTCCGTTGCAACATCTGTGACAGTTCAGTGCCTCCTCCTCAACTGGCACCTCCCATAATCAGAGTTCTGGAAAGCCACGGGTCTGTCCTTGAGGAACTGGCCTCAGAATCTTTAAAAACGTATCAAAACAACAGCATTTTAAACCCCTTTCTTTTCCCTCTGCCTCCCCTCTTTAATAGCCAATGAGATTTCTGGTATCAAACTTCAAACAAGGGCAGTAAGAACAAAAAGGTGTATTGCATCTTTCTGTAAATTCACAGTCTGTCCAGTTCACCCAGTTCCATCCTCCGCCTGAGAGCAGCAAGTTGCATGTAATTAAAAACAGTCTGATCCAGTTCTGAATTGTAAACAATGCAGCAGGAACGTCCATCTACTGGCATTACCCATCTGAGGTGCAAATGGACTGATCTTCAGTCTTATACCTGTCAGGATGCAAAATAATACGAGGAATGAGAAGGAAGCACAGTGTACAGAGTACTGCAGAGTTAACAAATTAATAAATCAAAATTCAAATCAAAGTAATTTAAGACAAATATTCCTGCAGCTTTACTATTGATGTATGAAGTTTTTGATTGGGTCCAGAGATACAGAATATGACAAGTAGCCTTTTGACATTATGCGAGGGAAAGAATATTTAGACTAAAACTTACATATCTAGGTACTAAACACAAGGTCTCTTTAACAGGCAAGTGATATAGTTAAATAGCTTGTGTTCAAAAGCATCAAACTAGACTGATGTTGGGAGAAGTAACCCTGAAATAAGAATATGTCCTGAGGTGCTTTATGTAAACCTGGGAGTCTGGCTTTGGTCAATGAGGTCTTCAAAGGAACAAATGGTAAATAGGTCAGTTAGTGGGAATTAAGTGTCTAACTGTCATTTGTATCTTTGAAAAATCCTGTTGGTTTGTCTTGAACTGTTAATATTGCTGGTTGACTTGTATTCCAGCTTGCCTCTACGCAGAAATCTGATATGCACCCTGGCAAGGGAGACAGACTCCTGCAGAGCTGCGTTCACAGATCACTGCTGTATGGTACAGCAAGCTCCTCTTTCCTAGAGCCTGCAACTACCTGCAACTTGTCCTAAAGATGGCTACACTAGAAGAGACAGCCAGGAAAAAAAAAAAAAAAAAAAAAAAAANAAAAAAAAAAAAAAAAAAAAAGTCTTTTAAAAATCTTAGGATTGTTCAATGCTCAGGCCTTTCTAAAAAAAATCTGTTTTATCACCTTTCAAAATACCATCGAAATCTTGACATGTTTACCAGTACCACAAGTAGTAATTTCTGTTGCAGCCATGAACACATCTAGAGCTTAAAGGCCCTAAGGTTGAAGTTCTTTCCAGTTCATAATACAGACTCCCTAAATGATTGCAATGCTTATCCATTAGCATATGCAGTTACCTTCCATCTTCTACTGGAAATCTATAGATTTACTTCTTTCTACAGGACACAGATAAACTGTTGTAGTCATGGGCAAAACTCTATCTTGTACATCTATGAATCTGTAGACTCTTATTATTCCCATTTTTTTGCTGACTACCTATTTAAGTGGAAATAATCCTATACTGCACTGATTTTTTATGGGCTAGTGTTCAGTGCTTAAATCTGCTACTGACTTATCTAAGCTCAAAATAACTGGGTTAATAAACCAGAGCTGCTAATTTATGTTCCCTGATGTATGTTCTGTTTCCTTCAGCACTCTTGTGCGCCGCAGAAGAGGAGAGGTGCAAGCTGGAAAGTATCTCTGAACTCTGGAAACAGAGTTACCTTCTCAGATGTAATTCTAGTTGATAATTTGCCCTCTTTGCTTTGTGAATTCATGTCTGCATCCATGTGATTTTAGGGAGCAGTGCACTTCTTACCTCTGTGGCTATGATGCACTCGTTCCTTTCTTCTGCTATCACAAAGACAGACTGGTACATTGAATCCCTTGGAGAGCATATCGCCGATATTCTACATTCCGGCTTTTCACTATGGCAGAGAGAAAAGAATGTTATTTGACTTGACATGGCTGGCTCTTGAAATCTGTGAGCATGGAGGGGTGAAACGACAGGGCCATGAAGGTGCAGGAGGCGAGACCAGAGGATCAAGTTTCCCATATTCTATACGATGGGTAGGACATTGCACTGGAAAAGTGCAAGGAATAGGTACTGCCTTGCTATGCCTCTGGCATGTCCAATCTCCTACTCCTCAGATCTGCTCAAATCTATACCTCAGAGTCACAAGCCGAAGTCAGGCAAGACTTTCAATATACAGGTCAGAAGACTGATGAGCCAATGGATACTTTTTTCTTTTTTTGACAACAGTATTTATTCTGTCCCTCTCTGAGTAGTTCACTTTGCCTTCTTAGTAAGTGAAATACTTATTTTTAAAGCCTGTATGGCATACTGTTGTCTCTCCAGGATGTACTGGGGGAAGGAAGGACACTTCTTAGTTTCACCACTGGGCTAGCCACTCCTGCTCACCCGTACTAGCAACAACTAGCACAAACACTCAACTGGATCGCTTGGCTTTTAGCGAGGGATACCGCTTGGCTATGACACGCACGTGCATACTCCAGTGTGAAAATTCCTAGCTTTGTTCTTGTTTGTATTTTATCTTCCTGAATTAATTCTTTCTTTTCTATTTTCTCATTAGGAAGATGGTAGGGAGGCTTACAAAAGACTGTAAAGAAGATCGCATTCTCACCTGTGTAGTCGGAGGGGGGTTTTTTCTCCTAAACACTTTTCACTTTTGTAGTATTTATCCTCCTGTGTTCCTCTACTTGTCAGGTCTTTTACCAGATTATAGTCCAGTTTATGGTTCTTGGGTTTGTAGTTTGATTTTTCCAGCCCACAGTCCACTTCGAGGTCTTTATTTTTATTGGTGTTTTTGAGCTGTGAAGCTGGAATGAGATTGTCCTTCTGGAAGTCAGACAGGTTGTTCATTGTCTCCAACTCCTGCTCTGGGTGCATCCTCATCTGCCTGATGACCATGGCTATCATGCAGAACAGTATGAGCAAAGCCACCAGTCCCACCCCCATGGATATAGCAATCCAGGGGACTGGTTTAGGAGGAAGTGTAACAGGCACTGTATAAACTGGTAACTCGCAGCGGTTCCCCATGAAGCCAGAAGGACAGTAGCAGACAAAGTTGGCACTATAAAGCCCGCTGTAGCATGTGCCTCCATTCTCACATGGCCCAGAAGCACATTCGTCTCTGGTTTTGATGTCACAGTTCCTGCCACTATAGCCTGGCAAGCACGTGCAGGTATAGTCGTTGATCAGGTCATGGCAAGTTCCCCCATTGGAACATGGGTTCCTGGCACAGTCGTTGATGTTTATCTCACATTTCTGACCAGAGAAACCAGCCCGGCAACGACACACACGAATCTGACCCAGGTAAAAGCAATTGCCGCCTGGGGAAAAAAAGGGAAAGAAAAATCAGTCGGTGATGCACTTCATTTTGAAACCTAAACCACTGTGGTAAGCGGTTTTACTGCCTCAAGAAGAGGGAGATTATTTTACAGAACTACCAAATGTCTCTGCAAGTTCTCTTCAGATTGCCTAATTTTATCATTGTGTCTTAAAATGATGCCCCTTTCAAATATATATTAAAATTTATTTAATGTACATAATTCTGCCCTCTCTTCCATCCCACAGTAAGCCTGGAGCATTATTATTGCAGAGAAAATGCCAATGAAAGCCTCCCAAGAGAACAAAATTAGGGGAGATATGGAATACAATGAGAGAAGAGGGCTTAATTTCTTAGCAATCGTAGAGGTCAGATTGGATTTCTATCACTTCTGCACTGAAAAGCATGAACAGGTCAAAGAGACAAGATATTTAAGGGATAAATAGACTTACCATTTGCACATGGGTTGCTTGTGCACCTGTCTACTTTTTTTTCACAATTTGACCCTGTGAAGCCCAGAGGACAAAGGCAAGTGTAGCTGGCCCCTTGTTCTTTTTCCAAGCATGTGCCGCCGTTAAAACATGGGGAATCCACACACGTCAAAGCACTGTGCTCACAGTGAGTTCCATAGTATCCAGGGGGGCACAGGCAGTGGTAACCATTCTCCATGTCCTGTAAAACATATCATGAAATGACTGTTATTTGATGTCACCAAATAATAGCTGCTTGCATGTTTCTTTTTGGTCAACACTGAGTGCAGTTCCCACACTCAGATGCGGCCAAAGCAGCATTTGCACAGTGAGTATCTGAATGCTTGACTGTGAGGGAAGGAGCCGTGAATGGGCCAGATTCTGCAAATACAGGTAATCCTGTATCTACATAACAGAACTGGTGCAGTACAAGCGAATAGGCAAAGCACTAGCAATGTGGCTACTGCCTAATGGGATTCCTGAGGTCCCCCTAAAGCAAAATAGCATGTATCAACCTACACAGCTGTCATCTGGACCTTTTTCTTCTGTGTGATAGCCCATTTCCTACAAGAACTGATTTTACTTTGCCATGGAGAAGTCCCACCACTTAGAGCACGATAAAATCCTCTGTTCTTTCCAGGTACAGTCTGTCCACAGGCTTGGGAGAAAAGAGCTGCACTCTTGCATCATTAGTTTTATTCACAATGTGCATCCTATTACATTTGAGGTCTATAATCTACCAGTCTTTATCAACAGAGTTAATCACTGCAAGGACCTAAAAAACACACTGAAACACTAGACTGCAGAAAACTAAAAATGTGGAACCACATTTCACAGAAGATATTTCAGCTGATTGTCCTTGTATTATCTGATGCTTTGCTCCCAGAGTAGAAAGCAAATGTTTTATTTACTCTTTAAAATGCAGATTTAGTGCATTTCTATAAGCACTTCAATTGGAAAGCTTATTGTTTTACAGCTCTGCTCCCTCACTTGCCTTAGATCTTGCCAAGATCTCATAATGGCTGCCACAGAAACCTAAGGATCAGTTGACTAGTTCCGATCTAGATGATACATCTCCTCCTGTAACAGGCGTCCTCCACTGACACCTCTAGGGAAGGGTTCAGGATGATAGTTGTGAGCGTTGGTAATGAACCTGTACGCTATCAAATTCCCATTATGTTGTTACAAAACCATTTCTGAAAAGGTATACCTAGGCTTGCTTCTCACAAAGACTTTACATTTAAAATGCCCTTACCGTGCAACTACCACCATTCCTACAAGGGTTGCTGTCACATTCGCTGATCTCATGTTCGCAGTCCACACCAGTAAAGCCGGGTTTGCATGAACATGTGTAACTGCCCTGGCCTGTGTTCATGCAGGTTGCTCCATTTTTGCATGGTCTGTGGTGAGTGCAATAGTTGAGGTCTGCAAAGATATCAACACGTTAGAGAAAGGTCTTTGACAGATGGGAAAAGCCATTCATTTCCTCAAGCATTGAAGAGCACAGAAGGTAGGAAAAAAAATGCTTTAACCAGCAAAAAGCACAGGATTTTCAGTAAGAAATCTTTTTGGTGACAGTAGAAATACTGGAGATTGTTATTCAGATTATCAATATGACAAACAGATTTTTCAGTGTGTTAGGAATTTTAGTTATTCCTCTAGGTCCACCACAGCCACGCAGTAAGCTCTGAATTGTGGAAATCCTGGCAAACTTTTAAGTCAAGTCCATTAGCGCTTAAGCATACTGTCCTTTTTTTTTTTTGTGTGTGTGCGTGTAAATCCATTAGTGGTAATGGGATTTAGATGCCCACCTATCAAGTTGGAAAAGGTACTTTGTAAGTGTACGTTCTCTGAGAGGCACTCTATGGCCTTAGAAACACTTAGTGCGGAGTCTGCCATATATTAAAACAGTAAAACCCATCCTTAAAAAGTGCGCTCCCAGGCATGTTCCAGGGAAGTGGGAGGGAATTAAAGAGAGAACTGTTTACACTTGGAGATTTAAACAAACATTCAAAACCTTTTATTATTTATTTATGATGCTCTCTTGTTATGCATGTTATTAGTTTAAACTGTCCAAATGCCCTGCCAAACTTGATAGTGCTTTTTTTTTCCTCTTCAATTGGAGACAGAGGTTAAGCACACAAGTTCATAGGACGTAAGCAAAAAAATCTTTATAAGCACTATAAATACCACAGTAGTTGGAATACAACTGGTTAATAGATAACTGCAAGCAGAAAAAAAAAAAAAGCAACTTTACTTTTCCTGCTTATTCAGACTTCCCCATCTTAATCCTATAACTGACTTGAAAACACTTAACTTGGTTTGAGTGCTTAATACTCTCAGTGCCAGCAGTGCATATATGGCCTTGAGGACATGACTGCTCAGCTGGCTACGGTTCAGTGATTCAGTGGGTTGAATAGGTGGAAGTTGTCTGGTGTACCTTAAAATGGAACCTGTACTTTTCATTCTTGCTTACATGATTTTTCTCTCATGCCACAGACTTATCACATGAGTTAACTTCCTTGTATGCAAAATTAGGAAGGCCCAAATGATGGTGTTTACTGCTGCTGGAAACTGTTTAGTTTACTGTTACATTTGTACAGGAGTAAGTAGGTAAGAAAGAAAATGCATTGTCTAAGAAAGCCTTGGTACTAACTGATGCCTATAAACCTTGAAGAGACTTATTTCTAAATCTAATACCACAGATCCCTTAGTCCAGTATCAAGGAAGACCCAACCTAGAGCCTAGAGCACAACATTTGGGACTAACCTTGGTCACAGAAGAGGCCACCCCATCCTTCATCACATATGCACTGCCACTGTGTTTTACAAGTCCCGTGGCGGCAGCCTATATGTGGAATGCACTCATCGCAGTAGCGGCCTTGCCATCCAGGACGACAGCTAAAAGAAAAGCCAAATTAAAACATTAATGACACAGAAAAGAGCTGAAGTTTCTATTACAACGCAACATTTTAACTGAAGTTCAGATTGCAAGTGCTATCTACTCACATGCACTCTCCAGGCTTGTTACAGTATCCATTCTGTTCAGTGCATCCAGACAGACAGATGGCTGTAAAGAGAACATAAAAAAGCAAAAATGTTTAGATAAATACATGTGGCAATATGGACTGCAATTTTAAAAGGGGAAATGCCTGCATTTCAAAAGGTACTTTGAAAACCTGTTTTGCAGTTTCAGAACTTTGGTTTTAAAATCCTCAGTACAGGGAGTTCTGGAGCAGGAGGAAGTGAACAAGAAGAGACAACATTTGACAAGTTGTCCTTCAGTTTTCACTGTTTATACAACAAATATGAACTCTTGCAACTCTTGCTAGAAAAGGAGCAAGAGGAGGTGGCTATGCCTATGCTAATGAAGGCCTAAAAAAAAAAAAAAAAAAAAAACCAGCAGTAGGAGTTTGAGTCTACACTAAAAATTCCCACTATTACACTGCAACACCTGTGCATCTCCTCTGGCAGTGCAAAGGGTGGAAGCATTTGTTTGAGCAAGCTGCTTATGTTTTAATTTGGAAGGGACACCAAGGATTCAGGGAGATCAGCCAAGAGCCTTCGCTTGCTCTCCCATCACTGCTGCCACCGGCACTGGTAGTCTCAGAAGACAAGGCCAAAGTCCTCAGAGCGCGACTTTCCTTCTCCAGGCCTGGAGGAGAAAGGTCGGGAGGAAAACATGGCCCAGTGGCTACGATGTGGCTGTGCAAGGTGCCTTACCAGTGCCGTTGCAGCCGCAGTGTTTAAGGACAGCGAGCTCAAACTCGCCCCAGAGCCACTGCTGTAACAGGAGAAGGGGGCCAGTTTTTAGGCTCCGCGTCCTGTCATCGACCAGCTCCCCGATGTTTTGGGGCCACACGTTTCCTCAAAGCCCCCACGAGCTGCATTCCTACCCATGCTGACTAGCGCTCACATCAGATATGGGCATCAAGGAGTGCGTGTGGGTGATGCTCCCCACCAGGCCAGGGGGACCCACCACCACCCGCAGTCACTGCAACGCAGTCCCTCCAGCAGGCGCACGCGGCACTTACGCTCCGTGCAGTACTCGCCGGTCCAGCCGGGCAGGCAGGTGAGGCTGCCATCGGGCTCGCACACGTAATGGCCGAAGCGGTCATCGCGGCGCTTGCAGAGGCGGGAGCAGCTCTCGCCGTAGTAGTTCTCGCTGCAGACCACCCGGTAGGAGTAGTGCAGCTGGGTCTGCGCGCCGCTCTGCACGTCCTGCGACCAGTCCTCGCCCACGGCCAGCGAGCGTTGGATCGCCATCTGGCTGATGAGCCAGTCCTCGGGAGGCAGCCGGGAGCCTGTGGGGAGAAGAGCTGCGTTGAGCGGTGGCGACCTGTGGGCCCTCCACCCGCAACACCCCTGTCCCGACTGAGAGCGCAGCGTGAAAAAAAATCCATATATAAAATTATATATAGAGAGAACATATATATGCAATTGGAAAAGGGATAATGTGAAAATTAGGTGCCCCATCATCAGAAATGAGGAGCAAGAACCGGCTTCCACATACAGTGCTGTTCTTGCCTATATACTTCACATACATATAAGTATATATATATTGTTAAAAATGCACACATTTATGTTAGCAAAGCAAGCGACACTGTGCTGGAGGCGCCGAGGAGAGGGAGATGGGGTGGGAAATGGGGCTGCCCCTGTCCCCTAGCCCCCATGGCCTCTGGGATCAGTGACTATTAACCCGGCCTTAAGAGGCTTTGCAGGGAGCTTTTCAAAGTGAGAACTGTTTTGCTGTTGAAATATCCTCTTCCTCTATGCCAGAAAAACATCCCAAAGCCATTATTCCTTTCCAAAGGGCGGAATTCGAAAAAGGTGTAAAATACAGGAAAAGGCAGTCAGGACTTTTTGGCAGCCTTGCGGTTTTCTCACCAAAGAGCCCCTTTCTTTCCCACGCCAAAAATAAACCGGAGGAAACGCAATTGTGTTGGGAGATTAGGTAGGGGACAGAATCAAAGCGGCCCTGATGGATATCGTAGAGGGACTCGCTCCCGATGAGAGGATAAAGCCAGCGCTGAAATTATCGTATAAACATGTGAGCGCGGTGAGGTCAGCGCCGCGGCGGCCGTTGGCCGTTAACCGTTTCGGGGCGGCCGTTGGGGCCGGGGCGCGGCGCCCCCTAGGGGCAGCGCGGAGCCGCATTCACCTTCGGGCAGGTAGTTGGCGGGCGCGTGCCAGGCCTGGATGATGAGCGAGAAGGTCCCCTGCGGGCGCAAAGAGCAGCGTGAGCCCCGGTGCCGCCCCGAGCCCCCGCACCCGCCGCCACCGCCGCCCACGGCTCCCGCACCCGCCGCCGCGCGCCTCTTAATTAACCTAATTGCGGATCGCGTTACGGCGTCTGCGGCGCCGACACGGAGCTCCCTCGGGAGGCCGTTTCTCTTTTCGAGCGCGGGGGAAGGAGGGCATTTCGTTCCTCCTTTTAACGCCTAGGCACCCCCTCTCGTCCCCCCGCGCTTTGCAGAGCGTAGATTTTCCCCGCTTACTTCACCCCCCCCCCCCTCTATTTAACATTTATTTTCCCAAGCGCTTCTGGACTTAATGCACTTTCCCTTTTGTTTAAAACTAACTTCTGGAAATAAGTCTGCGGGCAAAAGTTGCGCGTTGGCAGCGCCGCTGAGCAGCGCGCTGCGATTCGGCTGCCCTGCCGCCCTCCTGCCCGCCGCGGCAACCGCGTTTCGAGCGGACTCTCACCGGCCACGTGAAGTTAAAGGGTAACTTAATGGGGCTGTCAAATCGCTCTGTATCCTTGATGCTGAAGGAGTTTATTCCCAGAACTGGGGTGATGATGCTGCCGAAAGTGCAGGAACCCGGGGACACCACTGTCTGGAAGTGCTTCAGGCAAACGCGAAAGAAGGTCCTGCAGTGGGGCGAGCAGGGCTTCCCGCTGGCCAGAGCCCCGTGGCTGTTCACGAACTCGTGCAGCTCCAGCTGGAAGACGCCGGAGCCGGACACCCTCTGCACAAAGAGGAGACACACAAAATAGCCAAAATCAGAGCTTACCCAGGCTTTGCCATGCAAACTTGCTGCCATCACCCGCTTTACATTTAGCGAACTTTTTTTTTTTTTCATTGCGTGATTACCTGCTGTAATATCATTAACAGAAACGTCAAGCCAAAGGTGCGCAAGGCTGTCATCCTTGTGTTACTCAAGGCTTCCAATTCTGAGTGGGTTCACTTTTCCTCCTGTATTCCTCAAATGGTCAGGGCAAGCGCTTCTCGCTTGGCGGGGAAAAGAAAGGCGTCGCGGCGGTTCCTGGAGCAACCTGCTCTTTGAAGTATTCCCGAGCACCAGCAGAAATCAGAAGGTAAAAATCCAGGTGTGGAAACGTCCCCTTCTGGGAATTAATCCTGCAGCCCACGACCCAACTCTGGTTGCTTTAGCTGCTGTAATAAACTCCAAAGCCGAGAGGACTCGGTGAGCGACGCAAAGGGGAGTGCTTAGTGTTGGACTGCTCCTCCTTTAACCGGTGCTAGCGGCGCCCAGTAAATGGAAAAGTTGCTTCCCTGCGAGCTGTTTATATAGTTGCCTCGCATCCTCGCAAGCTCATTATGTAAACTGTCAGTCAGACTCACGGGCGAGTCCGCCCTCCCCTTTTCCATCTTTCCTTTCTGGAGAAGAAAAAAAAAAAAAAAAAAAAAAAAAAAAAAAAAA
>NW_020454416.1:1813663-1816727 GCF_003342845.1 Nothoprocta perdicaria
CCCGCCGCCGCCGCCGCGGCCCTGCCCGCCCGCCGCGGGCGGCAGGTGGGAAGTAAAAGTGAAATGGAGTTTGCACCGGGGGCAGGGAGCAACCGGGGCGGCCCCGCTTCACGTCGCGGCTCGGGGCGCGGCGGCCGCAGGGAGCGGGACAGCGAGGGCACCTGCGGGCGCTGGCAGGGGGGGCACGTGGGGAGGGCCCCGTGGCGGGTCGCCTGCCAGGGGTCGGGGCTGCGGCCGCGATGCGGCGTGTGCCAGCGAAGCCCTTGGCCTGATTGCGGCGTGCGCGCATTGTTGGGTCGCGTGTCCCTCATTAAAGCCGAGCACAGAGCAGGCCTTTCATGTGGCTTTTTATTTCAGCTTGTTAAATGGACAGCAGAGCGGGGCGGGGGGCGGGGAGCGCGAGATAAGCCCTCAGCTGTATGGAAATGAGGCCTTGCCACCTTTCTGCCAGCGCCCGCCTCGCCACGCGGCCAAGCTCCCCGCGCGGGCGGCGTCACCTGGGACAGCGCCGCAGCGCAGAGCAGCGCGGAGCAGCGCAGAGCAGCGCGGAGCAGCGCGGAGCAGCGCGCACGGCGCCCTGCCGCTGCGCCCGCCTCCCCGGCGCTTGCGGCTAGCGCGGATCCCGCCGTCCAAAAAGGGAAAAGGAAAAAAAAAAAAAAAAAAAAACAGTCCTGGTCTGGAGGCGAGGCAGCATGCCGAGCAGCGCATCCCCACTAAGCTTCCCCGGCAAGGCCCCTCCGCGCTTACCTTGCCAACAAAAAGCGACCACTTCTCTTGGAAAGCCGCTCTGGTGCGGGATGCGGCTCGGGCGCAAGGGAGGAGGGGCCCGGGCACAGCTCTGGAGCTGCCCCGGGGAGAAGGCGACGATGCAGCCGTGGCTGGCGCGATGGCATCAGCGCCTACGTGTGTTTGGGGAGGGGGCAGGCCTGGAGCTGCGGTCCCCCTGGAAGGGGGATTAAAACTTCTCCTGGTGGAGCGGCGGGCCAGGCAGAGCCGGGGCACCAGCACCGCGCCCGGGGCCGCCCCCCCGGCTTAGCTGCCGTCCCGGAGTCTGTGTGCGGCCTCCCCAGGCGCGACGGGAGCGGGGCGCGGGTGGAGAGCAACCGCGAGGCAAAGGCTCGGGAGAGGAGCTCTTTTGTCTCGCCCTCCTCGTAAACAACTCGGAAGGAGGAATGTGTCGCTGCTGATGAACTCGGAATTTTGCAGCGATCCGCCCGGCCAGATCCCGGCTTTACCAGCAGCAGCGTCAACTGTCAAAATCAAATCTGATGCTAATAGCTTCGGTACTAAATAAAATGAGAGGCCAGATAACATCAGTGCTTGATAAATGGTAATGAGTGTCTAACCTAGGGGAACAGAAGGGCTGTGGGGCTCTTTAATTCAGTATTGAAAGGCTAGCTGGGTACTGCAGGCTCTAGCAGATGTTAGTATGTGTGTGTTTTGATTTTTGACTTGTATTGGACGTTTATTAGGCTAACCAGAGCCACCCCACGCATGGCCACTCGGTCCAGGCACCATCTGGCACAAGCAGGGCGGCGTGCAAGAATAGGCCTCGCTTTGGTGCTGGAGATCCACAGGCAGCATCTACCATATGGAGCCGGAGCTAATGTAGGTTAGAGCAGGGCCAGCTCATCTCTGCTTTTCACAGCTCCGCCGAAACCTCGCCGGAATCCTGCGGGCGTGCGGGCACCTCCGCGGCACCTGGAGCCGCTGCCGCCGGCGCCTGCACGGGCCCCGGTACCAGCCCCGGCCCGTGGGAGCGCAGCACAGCGAGCCCGGCCTCGCGCCCCCCGCAACGCCACTATTCTCAGAAGGTCGAGCTCCTTGTGCAAAACCGACGTAAAACCCTCCCCGAAGCTCCTGGGCGATTGCCGCTATAAAAGGGTCTCGGCCATAAAGCCGTAACCGGGCAGCAGGGGAAACCACCTGCTGCACGGTGACACTCAGGCGCACAGGATTCAGATAAAGAAGTCGCATTAACAGCACGGGGCAGCTGGGGCTCGGCAGCGCAGAGCCTTGCGGGCCGTTTCGGGGAGCTCCATCGCTGCCCTCTCCCTCCTTCCCCCCCCACCCCCCCCGCTAAAGAAACGCGGCTCCCCGGCGGGGCGCGATGCCCTAGGCGGGAGCCGGGGCACCGCTAACGAGCCAGCCCTAATTAACTGCGGGCGGGTGAACGTCGCCAGCCCGCGCAGGCCCCCGCGCCCCCCCGCCCAGGGCTGCCCCCACCCGCGCTGCCAGGTGCGTCCAACGCCACCATGGCGCTTTATTTGGCCCCAAAGGGGCCACCGAAAGGCGCACCGCACGGGTCCAGGCCGTTTTCTGCCGCCGGAGGGGCCGCGGGGCTGGGGGCTAATCCCGGCCGTGAGCGGGCAGGGGGCCCCGTCCCCTCCTGGACGGGCAGCGCTTGGCCCCGTGGGGCTTTTGGAAGGGGTTCCCCTTGGCCGACCCCGATCGTGTCATAACGATGTCAGCGCTCAGCACCCGGACAAGGAGGACACTGCGCTCTGCACCTCGCGCGGTCCCCTCGCCGCCGCGGCGCTTCTGCTGCCTCCACCGATCACCTTTTTGGCTCCCGAGGTGGGAACCTGCCCGTTTATTCCGTGCTCGACAGCCCCTTCCATGTGCACAGCCCCAAAGGGGATTGGGGAGCCCGATTTCCTGATGGCTTTTAAGCCCCTTAGCTAGAAAGATGCGCATCGATTCAGCGCTGACACACCAAGGGTCTGAAAAAGAGGAAAAAAAAAAAGAGAGAGAGAAAAGACAAAAAAAAAAAAAAAAAAACCCACTTGCTTGTTTTGTTTCTGCCTAAATGTGCATGGCACAGAGCATCTCTCCAGGGAGAGCCGCTCGGAGGGGTGTTAATGTGGTCGATTTGGGGTACAAATGTTTGGAAATGTTTCCCGATTTGCACAGAAGGAGGGGGGATTTGCAAACTGTTGCTGCCACATGGCTCCTCCAGCCTGTCCATTCTCATTGTAATGAGGCCGGCGCGTGCCTCATCTGCCGCGGGGCGCTGCCACGGGCCGCCCGGGCACGCCGCGTGCCAACTGGGGCAGCCCGCCCG